>NC_084502.1:16904798-17204798 GCF_024500385.1 Phyllopteryx taeniolatus | reverse complement strand
GACCCGGTCAATTAAGAAATCACTTAAACAGAATCTGTCCCGACAAAATCAAGTTGGACAAAAGATCTAAAAAAGCTGTAACAAAATGACACGATCCAACGAAATTCCAGACCAGTCGAGAAATAAAGTAATTGACATCAGTCTAGAAAGGGTTACAAAAGCCATTACTAAAGCTTTAGGATTCCAAAGAACCAGAGGGAGAACCATTATCATCACGTGGGGAAAACATGGAACAGTGGTGAACCTTCCCAGGAGTGGCCAGCCTACAAAGATTACCCAAAGAGAACAGCAATGAGTCATTCAATGGGCCACAAAGGAACCCAGGACAACTTCTGCAATTCTCTGCAACTTCTGCAAGGAAGAGTGGGACAAAATATCTCCAGAGAGATGTGAAAGACTCATTGCCAGTTATGGAAAATGCTTGGTTTCAGTTGTTACTGCTAGGTTAGGGGGCCATCATAGGGCCAGGTAACTTTGAATAGTTTTCTTTCCTTAATAAATGAAATCATTTAAAAAAAGCATTGTAAGTTTACTTCGGTTACTGTATATTTGTCTGATATTTACATTTGTTTGATGACCTTAAAGTGGGGAAAAAATTTAAGAATTTGAGAAGTGGGCAAATACTTTTCACTGCACTATTACGACCACAGAAGAAGGACAAAACATAAAGGCTTCCACACACCGAACGACGCAGCTGAACCCGACTGACCTCTCGTGCAGTGTGCGTGGTTTGACAGCTGTTTACAGGAGTGTTCTGTCTAGTTCTGTCACGATTCAAAATTTGAATCGTCGCCACATACTGGTTTGAAGATTTCAGCCAATTAAAATGCACATAAGCTTTCACTCACATTAAAGATACATTTCCAGGTTTTAAGCGAGCTAGAGACAGAAAAGCCGTTGAGCTGCCCCTAAGTCATATAAATACGGTATAGAAAAGCATCAAATATTGTTTTACAACAATACTTGACTAAATGTATAGTTTCTAATGTGCCTTTAGATGAAAAGTGAAGCTTGTGGCGGAATTATACACGTGGTACCACGCTGGGTTTGTTCAAATTAAATAGAGCGAGCAAGACTTAACAAAGTTTATGCCAAAAGCCGGTCCAATCACGTTCAACTGCATTGCGTAGTCTGTTTCGTGCTTGCATTATGTGTTTTCAGGTTATGTAAAGAGCAAGCTTTACACGATCAGGATTTTTGGGGCCGATCACCAATCACCGATCAGCGAGTTTAAAAAAACGATAACCGATCCAATCACAAGCTGGAGGAATGTGTCTATTTAAATGACCTGTTCATTTACTGTGTACTTGTGTACTTAATTGCTCAAAAAATTATATTTACAATAAATAATGTATCTTTGTTCCTCTCTTTATGCCAGTGAGGCATAGTGACAGAACAAATGAATGGTCTTCTATTAGATGGCAGGAAGTAAATACAGTAATTAACGTATCCACCTTTTGTGACATTTTTGTTCGTTGGTGTGCTGTGAGATTTTTCATTTGTAAAATATGTTCCTTGCCTCCATAAAGGTTGGAAATCACTGCTCTAGTGAGATCGTGTATTCTAATCAGTCAGGTCAAACCAACATTACATGACAGAAATAATGGGTGCTAACTTACTGTAATTAAATTACTTTATTTTTAAATTAAATTACTTCCCCCACACCGAAATTTTAGAGCATGATTCGACAGAACGGCGGCATGTTTACGTCCAACCGTTCGTGCTACCGCTAGCTTGCTAGGCTACATAACATTCTATTGCCTGCTTGTGAGCCGTATCGTATAAAAAGTACGGGAACACACCTCAAGCAAGCCGTAAACGAACAGGACATCTCCTGTCCTGAGCACCGGTGACCACCAACACACGTTTTTTCCCATTTTGTCCTTATAATACAGTCGGCTCGCTTCACTTTTGTTGTCGTCGTTACGGTAACGAGTGTATCCGGTCGCATTTGAGTTGACAAGATATAGCCCAATGATCGTAAAAAAACAGGATGCGGAATACAAGATTCTATTGCAGTAGTCTGACAGTGCAATCGTGAAAAAGCAAATTTGTCTTGTCGTCTGATCCGGGCATTGTTGCCTGTCTCCGACGTGTTGTTTGTCCCACACCGCCTAGGTTTTTTTTTTTTTTTTTTTAATAACTTCTTTGGCCATCAGATATGTATAGTACTACGTCAAAAGACACAACAAGGCTAAAAATGAACTAGCTTATAGATTCAAATATACTGTGCACGATCAATGACGTCATTGATCGGACCGGCGAATTATGATAAAGCCGATCAGCATAAAATGCTAAATATCGGCCGATACCGATCAGCCTGATCAAATCGGTGTAAAGTCTAGTAAAGAGTAAATGTTGTTGCAGCGTTCTATATCGCGCTTCACCTATTGCGGATTAAGTGCATTGCACATTTTTAGTTTGTTTTAAATATTCATAACGCACATAATTTACCATATTGTGGGATAGTGAGTGTACGCTATGATTATATTGTGGTAAATTAAATGCTTCCGAGCCTAAAACATTAAAACTGCGAGAAAAAAAACAAATAAATAAAAGAAAACCAAGTCATTAACCCACATTACAAGGATTAAAATGTTTGAGAATAGAAAGTGTTCACAAGTAGTATGGTAAAGGTTAGTAGGAGTGTGGGGGAAATTAATAAGAGTCTGGGAAAGTTCATGCAATTTGAAAAATATATTTTTTTTAAATAAAATGTGCGTGCTACTTCAGATTTCAACTATTGCGGGGGTGGTTTGGAACCTAACCCTCACAATAAATGAGGGATTATTATACCTCGTGTTTTCATAGCATACGATACTTGTGAGTGCATTTTTTCTTCTGAAGAAACATGTTCAAAAAATATTTTTGCTGTTTTAGGGGTTGCTGGAACATATTCGTGGCATTTTCATTCATTTCAGTGGGGGGAAATGATTTGAGGGTTTTTTGTTATGAGCATGGTCACAGAACAAATTAAACTCGTTTTGCAATAAACCACTGTACAGTCAAGATGAAGAAACAATATGAGCATTTCAGACCTCTCCGAAAACGCCGACCCTTGTTGGATCGATGAAGTGCAGTTTCACCAAGTACCTGGAGAGAAAAGACTCATCAGTCCATCATGATATCTTTTAATGATGTTCAGGAAATAAAACCAAAAAGGCATATATCCCTTGTTATTCTGCTTGAGAGCAAATGACTTCCCATCACAATCAATTTGAAAGTACAAAAAGAAAAAAAAAAAAAAAAAAAAACTTATAATTGTATGAGACAGCTTGAAATGTGTTGTCAAAGTCCGTCACACGACTCAGTGAACATTTCACTTTTTCTTTTTCAGAGCCTCTTGTTTCATTTTAATTAGACTGCATTTTTTTCTTGAAATGTGTACGTACGCCAGAGCTGCTATGTGGTCCTCAACATCCACCTGCCCCATGTTCTGATGGAGTTGCTGCAACATCCTGTGATGTGAAAGCTACAGTGAGTTGCACATCCAACTGGACATGGACAACTTGAAAAAATCCACATACCTTTGACCTCGGAACCCTGAACCCCGACCGTCGAGCCGAGCCACAATCACCTGCTCTGAGCCCACTAGGACCCAGTCCCAGTCCAGCCTAAACTCCTCTGTGACTGCCTGATCACCAGGAGAGCTGCCACTATTGGGACAAAGCCATGTTAGCACATGAAGACAAAAGCTAAAAATATCATGATGTTTAAAAAAATAACTGGGCTTAATTAGAAAAAAAAACCCTTAATGACATACTAGAATGATTAGTACAAGGAAACCTCTGCCCAAGATATTAGCGAGCATTGCCACTAATAAATTACAGTCAGCGCTAATGAAATATGCTGTGCTTAAACAGCTAACTTATTTATCATATTGTAACATTTAAAATTAAAATATTCAGAAGGATGCATGGCTGCAATGGGAATTATCAAGCTCTAAGATGAGGCATTCCTGTTATTTTGGATTGATTCGTGAAATGCTCAGCCTGCAGCTATAGTGGCGCATCCGAGTGTGAAGGTTGCAGTGTGAGTGCAAACAAAACTCACACAATGAGCAGAAGGCCATAGAGGAAGGACTCAGAGAAGTCAGGAGGAAGGATGAGTTTCAGAGGCAGCTCTATATGTGAGAGAGCAGAGGCATGTAACGCTCTCTAACATCGTCATCATATTAACCTTTGATTAACACTTGCATGCACATCATCTCATTCCTACCAAAGTTGCCATGATGGATGGTGTGGATTTGGGTCTGAACTGTTCTTTTGGTGGACAGCATCGACCACAGAGGATGATTGTTTTCCAGGACGAAATAGGCTGACAGAAGATGATAAAGATGAAGATGAGATAATAATAATAATAAAATAAAACTGACGAGAGACATGATATCTTCTGAAAAGTAGAACGCCAACTTGTTGGATTTGCCTTTCTGTTTAAATCTTCAAAGGTGGAGTTTGCATTTTATTTATTTATTTATTTTTTTAGAAATCCTCATCTTGAGAAGATCAGCCAGAGACTGACGTTTTGCTGTGCTGACCTGTTAGCTTGGGCTTCAGGAGATTTGATAACTGTATGCACCTCTGGAAAATAACAAAAATGTCCATCCCTCGTTTGCTAACAACTGGTCAAGACTAGCTAGAAGCAAGATAAAAGTACCTCAGGCAGCTGAGAGGATTCAGAAGCAATGCGGAATTAGCAACATTTCTGCTCATTTATCACCTCTTTTTAATTGATTGTACATTCCAAAAATAAAACTTTAAACCGATAAATTTAGTGTTACAGTAATGCTCCATTACAGATAAGGCTACCAACAAAAACAGCCCTGGCTAACGTTAGCTTGTTTACAGTGCTTATGCTAGGTTAGTATTGCTAGCGCTGCTATTTTGTTGAAGCTGGACAGCATTCTCTGTGACTATTTATCCCAACTGTGCACTTTAATAATTGCATGCCATTATGAATGGCCATGTTTGAGAATTGCGCACTTGCATGTTAGTGATGGCGTAGCTTTGGTCAGACTGGGAGGAGTTCTGGGTGGGGCTGGTTGGTATAGAGAGGCTAAAAACTGCAAATTTCAAAGTATTGGCACATTTGGCGACACCTTGGAGTTGATATCCATTTAGTGACATCAGTTTCCACTCTTCTGGAAAGTCATCCTACAAATTTTTCAGTAGCTGTGGAAATTGTTGCCCATTCATCTAAAAGAACATTTGTAAGGTCAGAGGTTAGTGATGGCTAACCATTGCTTTTCCAGTTCACCCCAAAGTGAGTGCTCTCAAGTTCTTCCACACCAAATTCATTCAAACATGCCATTATGGACCATACTTTACGCACTGGGGCACAAGAAAGCATAGGGTTGTCCAAAAATAACTCAGATTCAGGGGGAACTCAGAATTATAACAGGGGTCCAATTATGGTCATGTAGTTTTATCACTGACATTGTAAATTCTTGTTTCAACTCATCGTTTGCTGAGAGTATTAATTTTTAATAAACTCAAGCTATTAACTGTAGAGGTGCAACGATTAATCAACAACTAATCGATTGCCAAACTAATCGATGATTTTCAATATTAGATTGTTTAGAGACATTGTTTAACTTAAAATTGTCCGAATACTCTCAATGTCATCCTCTCAACAGTAAATATTAATAATTGTATTTATTATAATAACAAAACAGTAAATAATCCAGCCATCCATTCTCTGAGCCGCTTTTCCTCACTAGGGTTGGAGGTGTGCTGGTGCCTATTCAGGACGATTTCGGACGAGAGGCGGGGTACACCCTGAACTGGTCGCCAGCCAATTGCAGGGCACACATAAACAACCATTCGCACTCACGTTCACACCTACAGTCAGTTTAGAGTCTTCAATAAACCTACCATCAGTGACGTGCGGTCAGGGTAGGCAAGTGAGGCAGAGCTGCACTGCCCCCTGGTGGTCTTTCCTTTCCACTGCATGTGAATCGTAAAAAAAAACCTTGATTACATTAAATTGTTCCATTTTAGTTCTATGGTCCATGCTTTACATTGTTCTTTTTCAATCTAATAATTTCAATGATTTCATCATTAAAATAGCTGAATTTACATATTTCCTGTTCAAATGCATAGGAAGCCCAGTTACGAGTCACGAGGAGTCATCGCTTCCATGATGCTTCAAGAGACCACGCAAACATCCATTCAGGCAGGCTGTGATTGGTCCGTAGCTTCACACAAGAGACATTGGTGTTTCCTCATTACATCGCCAATAATATACGTTTTATCACACTCTACTGCACTTACTGACGTTTAACAGACTGTCTAATGCATTTAATGAAAGTGTGTGACATTTAGTCTCTCTTATCGACCAGAAAAGCCACTAAATCTGCACAGTGGAGTCTGGCATGTACGGTGCCAGAACAAGCATGTGGCAGTGTTGAGTTGAGCGTCATAGAGCTCCAGACGTCACATGACTGACAGTCACGTGACGTTGTCAGTGCCTCGCCAATCATGAACCTCACCGCACGTCACTGCCTACCATGCATGTTTTTGGAATGTGGGAGGAAATCGGAAAACTCACAAGCATGGGCAGAACATGCAAACTCCACAAAGGAAAGCCAGATTTGAACCCAGAAGCTCAGAACTGTGAGGCAGATGTGCTAACACTGTGTCGCCTCAGTACAACATAATTATATTTTTTATAATAATAAAGCAAACTGATTATCTTTGCGTTTCATGAAAATAAGAGATATAGAAAGAACAGCTTTTACTTCAGAAAATAATTATCAACATTTTTGATTTTCCGACGGATGTTACGAACCCAACCAGTACTGGAACTGAATCATAATCAGTTTGTTTGTGCATTTTATGCACTGTCAATTGGAAATCATCTACTGTTTTTGAATAAAGCGATTGCTTTTTTTTTCAAATCAGATTCATCAATTCATCCCAAAAAAAAATTCTTTTTTTTTAAATTAAAAAAAATAAAAAAATTAAAAAAATCGACAAATAATTATTGAAATAATCATTACTTTCAGCCCTAATTAATTCATTACGAAGTGTGTCCAAATAGTCTTGTCCATAGACGGCCTAAAACAAATTGGCTATTATCACCATGCTCCAGGTACCGGTGTTAAAAGCAAACAGTTGTCTGTTTATAACAAAACACTCACAGTCCACTTCATCCAAACGCAGAAGCAGTACTGATGGAACTCCCGGACCTATGAGTGTCACAAGATGAGAAAAGCAGACAAGGTAAAAGTGTTTTTGTGATGAAGACAACAATGCCATTATCAACATGTCATCTCTATGAGAGGAGGTCACCGCCAAGATCACAGTGACAGTTTTGCCTTTGCAGTGCAGGATGGCGTGCTGCGCATCAGGGCTGATGTTAGCATCAAAGAACATGCAGGTTTCTCGCAGGCCACAGGTGAGGCATTGTCGTGGAAATACACCCAGGGTGGACACACTGACAGAGAGTACATGCATATGTTGGAAGAAGGAGGAGCCAAAGGCCACAGAGTTGGGGAGTGCAATGAGTCCATAGTTACCTGTATAAATGCCTCTCTTGTGCAGAAACTTCTGTGCTCAGGAAGTATCTACAGTATATGAAAGACATCAGCTCATTTACACCTTATAGACCAGGGGTGTCCAAACTTTTTCTTAGAAGGGCCGCATACACAGAGAAAAAATAAATAAATAAATCGAAGGATGTAAGGGCCACTTTGAAAATTGTCAAAATCATCTTTTTTCAGAGGGTTATGAATGGAAATGTTACACTCTTAAAAAACTATTCCTGTAAAGTTGAGACACTGTAAAAACAAAATAGAATGATTTGCAAATGTTTTTCAACCTATAGTCAGTTGGATACCTTACAAAGGTCTGATATTTATTTAAACTGATAAACTGTACTTTTTTTGTGTGCAAATATTCACTTATTTTTAATTTGATGCATCCAACACAGGGGCATGTTTACCAGTGTGCTACGTGCACCTTTCTTTTAACAATACTTGATTCAGCATTTGGGAACGAAGGAGACCGATTGTTGAAGCTTTGTAGGTGAAATTCTCGCCCATTCTTGCTTGATGTATAACTTCAGTTGTTCAACAGTCCAGTGTCTCCATTGTCATTGTTTACTCTTCATAATGCGCCACACATTTTCAATGGGAGACAGGTCTGGACTCCTGACAAGCCAGTGTAGGACTCATACTCTTTTGTTACGAGGCCACACCCTTGTATCACATACAGAATGTGGCTTGGCATTGCCTTGGTGAAATAAGCAGGGATGTCTGCGAAAAAGACATTGCTTGGATGGCAGCATATGTTGCTCCAAAACCTGTATGTACCTTTCAGCATTAATGGTGCCTTCACAGATGTGCAAGTTCCCCAGGCAATGGGCACTAACACAACCCCATACCATCACAGATACTGGCTTTTGTACTTTGCACTGATGACAATCCTCCTTCCTCTTTGGCCCGGAGGACATGATGTCCATGACTCGTCAGACCAGAGCACACTTTTCTACTTTGCGTCAGTCCACCTCAGATGAACTCGGGCCCAGACAAGCCCGCGGCGTTTGAGTGTTGTTGCTATATGGGTTTTGCTTTGCATGGTGTAATTTTAAATTGCATTTGTGAATGTAGTGATGAACTGTCTTAACTCACAATGGTTTTCTGAAGTGCTCCTGAGCCCACGTGGCAATATCCTCTCCACAATGATGCCCTTTTTTTGCCCCTTTCCAGTTTTTTGGAACATGTTTCAGGCATCAAATTCAAAATGAGAGAATATTTGAAAAACAAAAAAAACAAAAAAAAAAACTATAATGTTCATCAGTTTGAACATCAAATAACTTGTCTTTGTAAAGCATTCGATTTAATACAGGTTCAACAGTTTGCAAATCATTGTATTCCGTTTTTATTTACTGTTTTACACAACATCCCAACTTCATTGGAATTGTGGTTTCTAGTTGTAAATATTTTTTTGCGTTTTTGTTAATCTTGAAAGGCGAGCCAATGTATTATTTTTTTTTATTAGTAGTCGTAGTAGTCAGGGGCATTTCAAGGTTTCGACACTTACACTTCTGACGCTCCCAACCTATTAAAAAAGAAAAAAATGGTGGAAAGGACAAAATAACCACACAAATGTAATGCACTGAACACGGCCAATGCATTACTCCGTGGAGCGTCTTGCCACGTGTGATTGGCGGAAAACAAGGAAGTAAGAGATGAGAATTAATTTCTTCTTCTCTTCGCCTGCATTGCCACACAGTGTAGAAAGTAAACACTGTAGTACACTTCAGGCAAAGACATGGACTGTTTCAGTTAATTTTAGTATAGACCGTGGGTTGCTAAAAACGGACAGTGCGACGCAAATGATGTTTGGACACCCCTGTTACATTTTAGAGCCAGGACAAAGACACAGAGGAAACATACATGACCTGCTTGTTTTCATCATAAGACACAATTTGCGTCACCTCCCAGACGCCAGACGTTATGTGCTCAATCTTATCCTCGTTGCCCCCGAGCTTTGAAACAACACAACAATTTCCTTTATTCTTTGTTATGTATTTTTATTTTGTCCTGCTTAAATTCTGCATCTTATAGTCACCTTTTTGGTAAACATGGCGATGTGGTGGAAGCCACCCTGATCACCTTGTCTCTCAGGAACAGCAAGGAAAAACTTGGTTGTGTCCTTAGAAAAAAGAGGCTCCTGGTTCTGCAGGAATGAAAAAACACATTTTTGATGCCCTAAGAGGAACATGAGTGCAGAGGTGACAATGGCTTCTCTGCAGACTTACCTGCCTGGAGATCCATGACTCTGAAGACTCCTCGAGCCTCTGAGGCCCAAATTAAATAAAGAGTTAAACACACACAAGAGTGAAGTGCGCTCTGAATTAGTATTGTTACTGACAGGAAATATGTGCAAACAAGGGTCCTGATGTCTGTGTAAGGGTATGATTTTCTAAATCTACACACGGAAAGTCAACTAGAGGCTGATGTGAAGCAAGGATTCATGTGAAACGTGAGTGGAATGAGAAGCACGCACCACAAGGCAGACTCCTGCAGCGGCACCACACACTGTCAGCACTGATGCATTCTGGGCCCGAGTGAGCCAGCGAACGGCGAGGTGCTCGTTACTGATCCACTTTACCATGGTAATATAGAAATCCCTGCAGAGGATGAGCCCAGAGTGGAATGAGACTGAGGATTTAGTGTTTTGTGGGTGTACGTGTTTTATTTGTGTTACCTTAGCCCGAGCTGATTGGGAGGCTGCAGCTCCACAGTATGTGTTATCCCGACGAGATTGACCACAGACAACTTGGCCACAGAGTTTGTTTGACCGGCCTGATGGAGCATTTGGAACAATACTGTAGAGATCAGTGGTTGGCAGACCTTTTTTTTTTTTTAAACCATGTAGCACCTAAAAAAATACTTCAAGTACAACCATCATGACAAACATTCAAATATAATACTATTGTCAATTGTTGATCAAAAAATGAGATTTTATTCATAAAATGTGTATTTAATATTATTGTAAGCCACTGTAACATTATGCAAAGTTTGAACATCAACATTGTGCTTAAATAGGAGGAAAATGTAATTACCGAATAGTTCAATTAAAATGTAGTGCGCATAAGTAAAAACTAACTAAATGTTTAAAAACAAGCAGTTCTAAAATATTAAAAACTAATGAGTATTGTAATTCAAAGTTAAATACAACTGAACTGTATTTAGGCAGTGATTCTTTTGCATACCACTAGAGGGAGCACATGCAGTACCACACATTACGAATCACTGCTGTCGATCATAGGGAGATTTTTGGCTGTCCTTTCCTTGATTTATTTGTGTTTATTCAGAGAAACACAAATTAAGACAAACTAATGATCCCCCCAGGTCTCTATTATTAATTGTGTGTTTTGCTCTCACCATCGGATACGGGTACTGGAGTCCACGAGGGTAGGTGCTGCCAGTGAACTGGGGTAAGGCCATGTTAGGTACCAGTGTGTCGTTGATGGTGAGGAAAGCCAGTTTCTCTCCATCAGGGGACCACCAGTGAGCCAAGTGGGAGTGCAGAATCTCCTCTGATGACCGACATACAACTTTGTGCCATTAGTGTGTTTAATTTTACCTCAAGCTCCTCTTTTTAAATATTTCTTTGGGTGATTCTAGTATCAGAGTGCTTTTCCCCCCAATCTTGTGGCATCTCGGGGCCGAGGAATTATGTTGAAATGAGTTGAAGAGCTTAATTTACAGTAGATAAAAAGCAGTGCTTTGCCACTGTTTTTTGGCATCTATCGGCAATTTTGAAACATTTTACTCAGCGATTTCCACGGCAGGGCTCGTTCCCTAACACTGTACCACACTATCTGAAACCAAAAAGTAAGCAGTGCTGCATTGAGTTTTGTTGGATGCAAAGCTCATCATTATCTAACAGTGTTAGCTTCTGCTTAGCTGCACATACTTGATTGCTAAGTGAAGGTTTTGACGCAGTGAATCCAATCCATGCCATCTTTGTGGGGTCTCACATCTCTACGCAATTCGCACGCTCTTTTTTAGATTCAGGACTTCACTCTATACACAGCCCCCTAACTCCACCCCTAGTCGTGATGTTAACAAAACCCAAACTTGTCATTGGTCCAGCAGTATATGGAGCTGGGATAAGAAGCTACAGTATGTACAAAACAAAGACCATGATGTGTAATATCTGATGTAATTCATGATCTTTGGGGTATTTTGACAAAACTGTTTTGAAATGTATCACTGAATGTGGAAACTTTTAGTGTTAAGCAATTGCACTTGTAAATGAAATTCATATAATGTATGCATGCTAGTATAATACATTTCAATTAATAATTATTAATATCTAAAAAAATGTGTTGCCTTTTCATAAAAAATAAAATGTTATAATTCTCCTTTGAGGGGAGTGGTGCATGTTCAGTTTGTCGGATTAGTACGGATTACAGAGTACACAAATATTTGCCGCCCTCGGGATGATCAAAGTTGCCCAATTTCTTTTTATCTTCCTTTTCTATTTTCCATTAGATAATCAAGACTGATAAGAGTGTGTAGGGCAGCAAACATGACTACCACATAGGGTAGTATTTGTTTGTGTATTTCTTAAATACTGATTTGATAGTTCATAGACAGTACAGATATTAATCTAAACACATGCAAATTGTTTGCTTATCAGGGTTCAAATATATTCTATCATTAGAACATATGTATGCACTAGACTTCATCAGTATTTCCTTATGGATACTGAGAGGAATATCTAAATATGTGCATGAATGAGACCACTGGTAGGCACCATGTCTTTTTGGGTCTTGTCTAGTTGCTCGGATCATTGGATCATATACAAGTTAACGATGACTCTCACCTTCATACAGCCAGTCAGCAAGCCCGTTAAAAATGACGCCCTCCATGCCAGAAGAGGTGATCCTCAGAGAGTTGCTCCTCACGTCCGACTGGTAGTAGATGTTGTTCTCAAAAATATAAATCTGAAGATTAAGAGGAGGGACAGCATCATTCAACATTACAGGAGGCTAAAGCGACACTCATATGGGGAGCTGGACCGCAAAAAAACAAAAAAACAAATATTTTGTCAGAAATATGGTAGTTGTCAACTGCTGAGTTCTGAAAAACATACATTTGCATGTTAAAATCTCATGTCAGTAATGATAAGTCGTTCCCCTAAAAAGTTATACTTGAGTGAATTAAAATTCAAAACTCATTTTGCCGCTTGTATCCGGGATCTCGTTCTTTCGGTCATGACCCACAGCTCATGACCATAGGTGAGGGTAGGAACGTAGATCGGCTTTCAGCTTAGCTCCTTCTTTACCAAAACGGATCGATACAAAGTCCGCATCACGGCAGATGCTGCACCGACCCGCCTGTCGATCTCTCGTTCCATTCTTCCCTCACTCATGAACAAGACCCCAAGATACTTGAACTCCTCCACTTGGGGCAGGATCTCATCCCCGACCCGGAGAGGTCATGCCACCATTTTACGACTGAGGACCATGGTCTCAGATTTGGAGGTGCTCATCCCAGCCGCTTCAAACTCAGCTGCGAACTGCTCCAGTGAGAGTTGGAGATCACGGCTTGATGAAGCTAACAGAACTGCATCATCTGCAAAAACCCTAGATGCAATACTGAGGCCACCAATCCGGACCCCCTCTGCGCCTCGGCTGCGTCTTGAAATTCTGTCCATAAAAGTTATGAACAGAATCGGTGACAAAGGGTAGCCTTGGCGGAGTCCAACCCTCACTGGAAACGAGTCCGACTTCCTGCCGGAAATGCTGACCAAACTCTGACTCCGGTCGTACAGGGACCGAACAGCCCGTAACAGGGGGTTCGGTACCCCATACTCCCGAAGCACCCCCCACAGGACCACCCGAGGGACACGGTCGAACGCCTTCTCCAAGTCCACAAAACACATGTAGACTGGTTGGGCGAACTCCCATGCACTCTCGAGGATCCTGCCGAGGGTGTAGAGCTGGTCCACTGTTGCACGGCCAGGACGAAAACCACACTGCTCCTCCTGAATCTGAGATTCGAATTCCCGACGGACCCTCCTCTCACCCCTAAATAGAACTTACCAGGGAGGCTGAGGAATGTGATCCCCCTGCAGTTGGAACACACCCTCCGGTCCCCCTTCTTAAAAAGGGGGACCACCACCCCAGTCTGCCAATCCAGAGGCACTGTTGCCGATGTCCACGCGATGTTGCAGCGGCGTGTCAACCAAGACAGCCCCACAACATCCAGAGCCTTTTGGAACTCTGGGCGAATCTCATCCACCCCTGGGGCCTTGCCACCGAGGAGCTTTTTAACCACCTCAGTGACCTCAACCCCAGAGATAGAGGAGAGCCCGCCTCAGAGACGCCAGACTCTGCTTCCTCATGGGAAGGCGTGTCGGTGGAATTGAGGAGGTCTTCGAAGTATTTTCCCCACCGGCTCACAACGTCCCGAGTCTAGGTCAGCAGCCCCACATCCCCACTATACACAGTGTTGATGGTGCACTGCTTCCCCCTCCTGAGACGCCAGAGGTTGGACCAGAATTTCCTCGAAGCCGTCCGGAAGTCTTTCTCCATGGCCTCACCAAACTCCTCCCATGCCCAAGTTTTTGCTTCAGCGACCACAGCTCCGGTCGGCCGCCTCAGCAATGGAGGCGGAACATGACCAAAGTTCTGTCGGAGGTGGGAGTTGTAGGCAGTTCTACACAGCGGTCATCGAATTAGTCCTGTGTTCTTCCGTCACAGTCTGGTTTGGTGCTGCTACAAAAAAGGACAAACTCCGACTGCTACGGACAATCAAAACTGCTGAAAGGATTGTCGGTAACCACCTACCCACCCTTGAGGAGTTGCACGTTGCCAGAACTAAGACAAGAGCGTGCAAAATCCTCTCGGACCCTCCGCATCCCGGTCACCAGCTCTTCCAGCTCCTTCCCCTCAGGTAGGCGCTACCAATCAATGCAAACTAGAACTAGCAAACATTCCAACAGCTTCTTCCCTCTTGCGATCAACTTCTTAAACACCTAACCTACAATTCCATTACAACATGCTGGCAATTTTTTGACTTGAGTTCATTGTCACATTTCTGTGGGGCCAATTATGTATTACTCGTGCACTCACTGTAGTTGTCTCGCCATGCTGCACTATTTGCATATACTGGCCACTCATGCATCTGCTCCATTTGCACACTGATTGAGGAGTATCTGCAACATTTGCCCCAGATTATCGCGCTACTCGTCACTTTAAACTGCATACACTCCTTGAAGTCTCAGCGCTCTTTGCACAATGGTCATTGCACCGGACTATTGCAATATTAGTCATTCGAACTGCTCTAAGTGCTAGAGGACTCTGCATCTTTTGCACAATTGCACAAAAAAATAAAATAAAATAAAATAAAATTTACCGGCATTACCATATAACTATTAACCCCTTATTGCTCAGTGACTGTTTTTTGTCAATGTCTTTATGTCTCAAAAGGGTTCCCTGTCAATTGACTGTCTGTTGTTGTACTAGAGCGGCTCCAACTATCGGAGACAAATTCCTTGTGTGTTTTTTGGACATACTTAGCAAATAAAGATGATTCTGATTCTGAAACTCCTTCTGACAGGGGACTCTGCCAGACATTCCCAACAGACCCTCACAATACATCTTCCCCCACCATCGGAGGCTACTCACCACCAGGTGGTGATCAGTTGACAGCTCCGCGCCTCTCGTTACCAGAGTGTCCAAGACATGCGGCCGCAAGTCTGATGACACGACCACAAAGACGATCATCGAACTGCGACATAGGGTGTCCTGGTGCCAAGTGGACGTGTGGACACCCTTATGCTTTAACATGGTGTTCGTTATGGACTATCCATGATGAGCACAGAAGTCCAATAGCAGAACACCGCCCAGGTTCTGATCGGGGGGGCCGTTCCTCCCAATCACGCCCTTCCAAGTCTCACTGTCATTGCCCACGTGAGCATTGAAGTCCCCCAGCAGAACAATAGAGTCCCCAGCGGGAGCGCACCCCCTCCAAGGACTCTAAAAAGGGTGGGTACTCTGAACTGCTGTTTGGTGCATAGGCACAAACAACAGTCAGGACCCGTCCCCCCCCCACCCGAAGGCGGAGGGAGGCTACCCTCTCGGCCACCGGGGTGAACCCCAACGTGCAGGCGCCGAGCCGGGGGGCAATAAGTATACCCACACCTGCTCGGCGCCTCTCTCCATGGGCAACTCCAGAGTGGAAGAGAGTCCAACCCCTCTCGAGAGGACTGGTACCAGAGCCCAAGCTGTGTGTGGAGGAGAGTCCGACTATATCTAGTCGGAATTTCTCGACCTCACGCACCAGCTCGGGCTCCTTCCCTGCCAGAGAGATGAGATTCCACGTCCCTAGACCCAGCTTCTGTAGCCGGGGATCGGATCGCCGAGGTCCCTGCCTTCGGCCACCGCCCAACTCGCACTGCACCCAACCCCTATGGCCCCTCCCACAGGTGGTGAGCCCATGGGAAGGGAGACCCACGTTACCCTTTCGGGCTGTGACCGGCCGGGCCCCATGGGTGCAGGCCCAGCCACCAGGCGCTCGCCCTCGAGCCCCACCTCCAGGCCCGGCTCCAGAGGGGGTTTGGAGCCTTTGTCTGGTCCCTCACGTAGGACCTGTTTGCCATGGGTGACCCTGCCAGGGGCATAAAGCCCCAGACAACTTAGCTCCTAGGATCATTGGGACACACAAACCCCTCCACCATGATAAGGTGACAGCTTCCAGGATTTATTTTTTTCAATGTTTTAATTTTTGTTCACATTTTTTCGACCTTTTTTTCTCTTTTTTCCATTTTTTGTTGTTTGGTTTAATTTTCATTGTTTTGCTTTTTTTTTTGTGGGGGGGCAGAAAATGCTTATTGACAGCTCATCCCTGCTTATTTTATGATTTTTTTTGGGTTTAATAAAATATATCTATTTTTTTCATTTTATTTTTTTGAATGCAATTATAATGGGTCAATTATCCACAGATTTTTGCTATTCACTGTTCGGCCGGGCCCCTATAGGGGTCCACTAGATTTTGTTTCGGTATTGTTGTTTAATAATGCAAAATAATTTTTTAACCAATTTCTTGAATAATCGATGGATGGGATATCACTACAATAATTGATTCTGAAAACATTCGATTGCCCCATTGTTAAAATAAAACATTTTCAAGATTTAATGGCATTATCAAGTATTGGTACTTGGTATCGGCAAGTACTCAAATGTAAGTACTTCTAGTGCTCTCTCTCAGAAAAAGTGGTATTGGTGCATCCCTACCAGTTGTTGTCCTTGTTTTCCCCACGCCGCATGCTGCAGCACAGCATTGGGAACTTCTGGAGGGTTCAGCTCCCAAACCTCCCTGAAACCACACCGAAATATGAAGCAACACAATTGCCAGAATGCATGATGAATGATCAGGTGAAACCACAATTACACACAACCTACCGGGTGTATAGGTTGTAAACAATGTAAGAAGCCTGGTAGGAATATCTGTACATCTGTGAAGAGAGCCAACTCCATCATACAAAGCAAACACTGACACCTGCTGGTTGTAGACACATGAAGGTGACCCACATTGTGCAGGACATCATTTTACTGTCAGACCGCTATAGTGTTAGGAGAAAAGAAAGCCTTAGCTTTGGGGACTAAAAATAAACAAGGACACACAAACAAAGAGATAACTGTGAAATGTAGACGTAAGAAATTAGATATCAACAACACAAACAAAACACAAACACCGAAAATCAGTGCACATCTGTTGAGCGCAGGTGGCGTATTGTTTTCACAGCCGGTGTGTGTGTGTGTGTGTGTGTGTGTTTCCATTTGTAGCAAATCGTTATCTTAAACAATAAAATATATTTTTTAAAAATGCATACCCCCAACAGACTCCCTCTTTGATTCATGTCAATTCAAATATTGTAGAGAAGCACAAAGTGAGAACTTCTGACAATAAAGGGGAATACAAATGAAGAGCGAGCCTGAGTGATGTCAATGCCAACCTGTTTGACGTCATAAGCAAAGAGTGCATATTGAAGGTCTGCTGAGAGTGAGTACTTTGCCACCTTGAACGCCACCTGATGAGTTGAAACAAAGCGGTTACCAAATGCAAGAGGCGTGTTCACATTTATTTGAACTAGATTAACAAAATAAGACCACAAAACAAAGGGAAGGCAACTTACAAAGGTCGCGTCACTCAATAGGACTTGAGTCTCGTTGAGAGTGAAATCAAATTTCACAACATGATTATCTCGGTTCCTGTAAACTACCTCAGAATCTGAGCAGGACAACAAGAAAACAGTATTGTAGAAGCTCTGGACAACAACAGTAACCATGTGTACTTTTTTCTCCAATCTGCTTGGACTTTATGGCATCATGTATTTTACAGTACCTGTATGCATGAAATGGTTCATCAAACCTTACGTTTTACACATTATGCCGAGCATTTTTGTTGGACC
Organism: Phyllopteryx taeniolatus; assembly: GCF_024500385.1. NCBI lineage: Eukaryota > Metazoa > Chordata > Actinopteri > Syngnathiformes > Syngnathidae > Phyllopteryx > Phyllopteryx taeniolatus. The sequence continues at coordinate 17,186,859 of NC_084502.1, read as the reverse complement.
ACTTCTCAATTCCAAATTTTAAGAGTGGATTTCGGCACTAAAACTACTGCCAATGAGACAGGCCGGTGAATGGTTCCTATGGCAACATGAATGATCGAGTGGCATCCGTGATGCTGCTGACAACAAAAAGAGCTCAAAGGGCATCTTTGCGCATGTTGCCTTGTTTATTCTCTGCAACTTTGTTTGTTGCTCATCCCTCTTACCCACACCTCATAATGTCAGTTTAAATGTTCGGGTGAATGTAGAACGCACTAACAAGTAGTCACACTCCGTTTGTTTTGAAGTGTTAATTATTAGAAAAGACTTGTAAGATGGCGGCACGGTGGCCGACTGGTTAGAGCGTCAGCCTCACAGTTCTGAGGACCGGGGTTCAATCCCCCGCCCCGCCTATGTGGAGTTTGCATGTTCTCCCCGTGCCTGCGTGGGTTTTCTCCGGGCACTCCGGTTTCCTCCCACATCCCAAAAACATGCCTTAATTGGAGACTCTAAATTGCCCGTAGGTGTGACTGTGTGTGCGAATGGTTGTTTGTTTGTATGTGCCCTGCGATTGGCTGGAAACCAGTTGAGGGTGTACCCCGCCTCCTGCCCGATGATGGCTAGAATAGGCTCCAGCACGCCCGCGACCCTAGTGAGGAGAAGCGGCTCAGAAAATGGATGGATGGATGGACTTGTAAGATTGAAGAAGTCTCCATGCTGCTAAATCTGTGTGAAAGTAATATCCAGTGGAAATACATTGCAGTTTTTCTTCTGAATTGATGAATATCCTGGTGAGGTAGTGCTCCAAATTATCTTGCATGTAGCAAGTAGCTCAAAAGCAAATTAGTTGAATGTCCACAGACATAAACAGTCGGGGTATCTTTGGATAAGTTAGGGTAATGTGATTTTAAGTCAGCACATTGTGAAGCCATTAAATAGTGAAACATGTAGATCAAGTAAAAGAGTTAATAAGTGTATGTTTATACATTTGGTGTCTCAAAGGCTCAAATTGTGGTATGGTTTCTTTGAAATCTGTAAATATATATCCATATCTGTTTTATAAAATTGTGTACTCTTTTTACAAAATATTTTCTGACTCCAATAGATACAGACCTCCAGCCACTATTAAGAACAGGTCATTAGGAAATATGTGGGTAATGTATGGCTATAACAAGACGCCAGTGTAAAGCAGCCCAATCAAGGTAGTCAAAGAAGAGAGAGAACACAATCATCGAGTATCCTCACGCCAACGTTGGGCATTTCCATCCCTCCATTAAACACTATAAATGATGTATTGCTGAAGAAAAGTTAGTTTTGCCTGCAGGGAAACACAGGCTCTTGACTATGTGAGAGGATAAATCTCTATATATGCAACTTTGCCAGACTCCAGTGTTTATTCCAAACTTTGAGATACCACTGAAGAGACGGACAATTATTTTAATACAGAAGGATTCAAGCTGAAAAGTCTAGGTGAGGGTGTTGATCTTTCAGGCAGAGAGAGACTCAGCTTCCAGGTGGCATTTTACTTGGTTTCTCCTGTCAGATTTGGGACTGGTTGTTGAGTGATGCTAGTATACTTCTAAAATACTGTTGAGGTATCCTTGAGCAAGTCACTTCATCACTCCGGATGCTGATCATTTTGATATCTCTGCACACATTTTGTATTTTTATAAAAGATGGATGAATCACATACGGCTAAATGTAAAGTGGATTTAGATCCCGGGATGATTCGTGTTTTTGTTTTTTTTAAGTCATTAATGCATGCTCCAGACCAGCTAAAACCCTTGAATTGTAGTCTTTTGTTGACTGTAAATGCATATTTCAATCTTTAAGCTGAGACTCAATTGAGATTCAAACAATCAGAGTTGTCTTTTTGATGTTGTTCATTTCGAGGCAACCAACTCTCCGTCCATTTTCCACACCGCTTGTCTTTATTAGGGTTGCGGGTGAGCTGGAGCCTATCTAACTGACTTTAGGCCAGAGGCTCGGTACACCAGGGACTGCTCGCCAGCCAATCACAGGGAACACAACCATCCACTGTGGTACAATGTGCTCCGTGCAGTGTGAAATGAGATTTGCGAGAATATTTTGCTATGGTTAGTGATGCCGAAATATTACAACTTGTTGGTATTCAACCTTTGATTAGCTTGCACAGGCTTCAAGGAGCACACCATCACCGCTTAATTTCTCTGACGGGGCCTGGACAAGATTTGTTTAGCTTGAGAGGATGCAAAGCTTATTGTGTCATGCTTTTTGAAGCGTTATTCTATGAGTATCTTGTGCTCATGATTAGATTAGATTAGTCTAGACAGTTAGAAGATATAACTTCGATGTGTTCTGTCATGGAAGCAAACGCCATAACAGATAACAGTTTAAATGTAACATCCAAAACACATGGATGACCAAAGGGATCCACCTCATCCCTGCATTGTGTTCAAACAACATGGCTGACATTACACATCTTGTGATTACGTCATCCATCTCAACCAGCAACTACAGTCAGCGCATGGAAAAAAAAAATATCCTCTTTTTGCAACACAAGTTAGTGGAGCCTCTGCCTCTGTATTTCTAAATCTTCATCACAGCCACGTCGCATTGATCGTATTTTTGTTGGACAGATCGTCAATAGGATGATGAAACACAGCTGCATTTTCTGTTCTAATCAAACTTTCATTCTGATCATGTTGAGGATACTGTATTCTCTCTATTAGTGCAGTGGAATTGAATGTACACATGGTGGTGCATAATGTAAATATATAGCTGCAGAGTGATGGTAGTTAGGGAGTGGAACCACGAGGTGTAATTGGAAGCAAGTTATTTGCTATTCTTCAGAGCCATATTCAATAGCTTGACTGATTGACATGTAATATACAAATATTTTGCATATCAAGTACATTGCTTGGATCAAATGACTGAATGCGGTCAACCTGTCCTCAAGCTGTGCACTCGCGTGGAGAAGAGATTAGTGAATTCCAGAACGAGATGCCTGCACACTCTCTCGTGTGGTCATGTCTCGTGTGAAGTGAGAGCAGCAGTCATGACAAATGCCTTTAATTATAACAATCAGTCACCTGCAGAGACAAACTACAAAGCAAAGAACTTCAGCAAGTGAATGTGTATCATTGAACACTAATATCATCAGTGCTTCTCACCGGTGTGTGTCACCGAAATATGAATAACACTAAGAATGATTCCAATTTTGGGCGCACAAAAAATATGGTAAAAGAATATCTATCGGACCAATCAAATTCCTTATTAGCATGGTAAAGGCAGAATCTTTGATATGGTTTCGGCAGGTGTGCCTAATGTTGTGGCCATTTAGGCCAGTGTTCTTCTGCTAAGATATCAGAAGGGGTCACCTCATCAAACACCCTTTGTTTCATCTTCTATCATCTTCTGCAGACACAGATTTCATCTTTCTGTTCACACATTTGTGTGGGTTGATGGCATTTTTATCCCCTAAAAAACTGATTAAACGTTATAATTTGCAGCAGGTGGTGGAAATGTGGGTGGCTTTTAGAATTCTCTTACACTTTGTACTCGTGTGCTGCAATCATAGAGGATAAATTTGACTTGTAGCATGAGTGGACACAATTCCCTGATGGCACTTTACATGTAGAATATTCTCTGGAGTACTCACCACTTATCCATGTGGCTTCTGGGTCATGCACAGCGAACTCTGAAGAGTAAAGATCGTCTACAGTCAGCGCAGACTTGCTGCTGCCTGGGAGATCGGCTGAGCGAGAAAGAGAGAAAATGAAGCCACATTGGGATTTGAGGGAAAATTCAAATTGAAAACTTTCTGTGGGAATGAATTTGAATTTTACAGGAATAACCAGGAATTTACTACATTGAAGGTTGGCTCTTAGTAGAGAACAAAGCGTAATCCTGACAGAATAACTAGATTTCACGCAAATACAAATGGTACTCAAGTTTTTTTTAAAGTTACCAGCTGTTGCTTGGTATTTTTTTGTTTTTTGGGGGGGGGATTGGATTGTGTGCCAATATTTAAATTATGAGCGAGCTTCAGATGGGTCGCCACTTGAGTGGAGTGAAAACAAATGGGGCGATTAAAGTACTGCAATGCCCTTGAATGTGGGCAAGGCGAGCCATCTATTTTACATGAATGCCTGCTTAGGACAAAACAAATTGTTTACATTTAAGCTTGAATGTGAAAGCTTTGCGTGAAATTACCCTCAATTCCAAGCTAATTCTTATTAATTCCCAGGACGTTTCCAATTTGGAAGGTGGTGAACCCCGACATTCTTGAGTCGGCATTTGGAAATTCACCTGCAGTATCCGTGATTTATTTGATTTTCTTTTTAACCTACCCTCTGCTATTTGCTGAAACACACCTATTTCCTGTTTTTGTGCAATAAAAGTGCAAATAAAACCCTTTGCATCTTGGTGCCAAGGAAAGATGATTAAGTGAGTTATGGTGTTTATAATAAAATAGTGAATTATGTCAGTTTGTGGCATCCGGAGGTAATTAGAAACATTTTGGGGCGCATCCTTTACAGATTTTTACTTTTCATAGCAGGGCTTTGACATGTCAGTTTCAAGTTACTGGTCTTTCAGATCGTCTTCCACTCTGATTCATGATATTCCTCTACGTGGTGCATATCGGTCTTACCTGGTGTGAGGACGACCACAGACATGGTGATGAGCGAGCAGACTGCCGCAATCACAAGCAGAGAGATGGCGATGCCCTTCCAGTTCCTCTGCGGGGTGCTGACGTCCACAAACTCCTGCAGACATGGACAGACAGACAGACAGACAGACAGACAATTTTGGATTATTTTTGGGTGAGAGAAGAGTTGCCAAAATTCTAATTTCAAAGTTAGAGACTTTCCATGGCAATTTATAAATTTAAGGTTGGCTCTTAATGGGGAATTTAAGTATCGTTGTGAAAAATGTTTGAGCATAATCCTGACTAAACTAAAAAGATTTCATGCAGGTAAATTTGAATATGAAGAGCCTATTGCATGAAAAGGCTTAGCAAAAATACAAAGGCTCGGCTCGAGACACTTGAGGGAAGATGCTTTTTTTATTGGCATGTTGAATGGGACTATTTTAGTGGAAGAGCAGCTATATTTCAATTTAACATTTAATGGGAGTTTGTTGGCATTTTTGGGGGGTGCGTTTTTGTAAATGGAAGGGTCGAGGTTTCAAGCTCACCCTAGAACACTGTTACCACTGTCCCATTAAAATACACACATTTATGGCATGTACAGTTTCTTAATTACCTCCTTTACCATCATTTTTCTTTATTTAAGACATATTGGTGAGTCCAAAATCCATTTTAGTGGACTCGGGTCAAATTTGACCCGGTACAGCCTCACTGTACATAATCTTTATACCACCTGTAGAAGAATAAAGGAATGAATTTTTCATTTGTGTGTGTTTTAGGTCACTTAAGGAAAAGTCATCAAATTCCTGAGTGGAAGAATGATATTTAGGGTATTTTTATTGCAGTCAAATGTCGAAATGAGTCAAATTTGAGCCAAACTGTATCTAAGGGTTAACCATTGCTATCATTCACAGGCATGATGTCTATGGGCATAGATGTCTCCTTCTGTATCACACATACCGCCAACGAGGTGGTAAGTGTGCCCATTTAATTAATGGGCAGACCCACACAGCAGTGTGTTCCTCACACACCACTGTGCTATGGACTGCTCTCTGACTATTAGTTCAAGGTCGACGATCTGATTCTCAGCGTGCGCGCTGTGTGAAAGTCCTCCGAGAAACACTTCGCTACTCACAGTCACTTAAGCTGACTGCAAAGCGAGGGATGCCTTCAAGTGTGTGAAAGACACCCAGTCTGCTAGCTCGAAAAGAAGAAGACCTGATTTAAGCTATCCAACCATCCATTTTCTAGTCTGCTTGTCCTCATTAGGGTCACGGGTGATTTGGAATTTGGAGCCTATCCCGGCTGACTTTGGATGACCCTGATTTGGTCGACAGTCAATTAAAGGGCACATGTGGACAAACAAGCATTCACAACTATGGATGATTTAGAGCAATGCTCATCAATGTACCTCCAAAAAAAAAACAAAAGTAACAATACTTGGCTCGCCAAGTATGACGATCACGACTAACATTTAATTACAGGAGCGGCGTAGAAGGCCTATATGTTAAAAGCAATCATCAATGGGAGGGGGACCACCCTAACCCGTTTGGATGGCCCCCCTGGTGGATGCCTGGGACCACCGCCATGCTCGTTCACAAAGAAGCCATATTATCAACCATCATTCATCCGCTTGGTACCTCTAAAAAGTCCCAATATAGTCTCTGCAACGCACCTATGACAGTCATTCAAGTGGTCCAAATGTTGCCTGCATGACCACACAACCCTGAAGCTCATTTTCAACAGGTCACTCGAGGCAATACAAATAAGTTTACATTAGTTTGCCTACTTGTGCAGCTGACATTGCACATACATGGATCATTGTCCCACCTTTTGTATTGAAGAACATGATGATGATGCTTTTTTTGGTGCATCCAGCTCCTCCGGTTCATGACTTAATCTGCATTTATGTAACACGTCATATAAGAGATTAATGTTTTCAATTTGTCGCACCTGCGCTCTCACATTCAACAACAGGAGGCAATCATCCAAATGGGAGCTCTGGGAAGGCACAACCCAACTCAATGCGAGAGAAGAGGATGTTCACTCATGTTTAACATCACAGACAGCCATTGTCACTTGTAGCCAGACACATTCTGTACATTAATTTTCTCATCAAGGAGAGCCCTCGGATCCCTGCTGCGAGTTGATGAGAGCGGTTGTGTACCTCATCTTGCTGATCCTCCTTTGGTTTCTTCTTGCTCGGATCCTTGGAAGCTGTCATCGCACAGAGTCGTCCTCAGACCGAATTCTGCACCGAATCCTCCCGATAATAACATCCAAACCTGCCTGGGAGTCGAATTTACGGCGGCATCAAGTTACCTGATTTACTGGGGAGCAGCGCTTCCGGAGTTGGCCACCAAAATAAAGGTCTAGAGTGAAGTATACTCTATTTCAAATGTACGTCCATGAGGGTTTGGAGAAAACACGTCACTCACTAGTACAAAACCGTAGTTGGTTTTTAAATATCCAGGGGCCTCATGTACAAGACTTGCATGGATTTCCTACTGAAACATGGCGTACGCACAAAAATATCTCGATGTATGAATCTGTGCGTACGCATGAATCCATGCGCATTTCCTTCGTACATCCCAATCAACGTAGAATTGAGCGCACGTTGGAGGAGCCGACCCCTCCCTGCCCACGACTACATTTAAATACACAACTCATATGTAAACGAGGCGGCACGGTGGACGACTGGTTAGAGCGTCAGCCTCACAGTTCTGAGGACCCGGGTTCAATCCCCGGTCCCGCCTGTGTGGAGTTTACATGTTCTCCCCGTGCCTGCGTGGGTTTTCTCTGGGCACTCCGGTTTCCTCCCACATCCCAAAAACATGCATTCATTGGAGACTCTAAATTGCCCGTAGGCATGACTGTGAGTGCGAATGGTTGTTTGTTTCTATGTTTGTTTAAGGTGGACGTGAAGCGCAGGACAGCTGCCCACCGCCAAAGTGTGGCCAAAGCAGGCGGAGGAACCGGCGCGGAGGGCCTCACCCCGTTCGAGGAGAGAGTGGCTGCAATCATGGGTGAGTGACACTGCTCTCACATGCGGCTGACTCCGATTACCCCACAAGGTAAATACCATTCATTTTTATAACTCACAACAAAAGTGTGAGTAACCTACACTCAGCCCTATGACATAAAGCTTCATGCGTAAATGTATGTATGGTTTTTGCAATAAATCTTTTGAATTCAAATAGAAGCACGTCAGCATATTAAAGAGGGTATCAAAAACTTTGACTCCTGTTTGATTACTCGATTTATTATTTGAATACAGAGGAGAGGTCACGCATGGATTCGTCCACTGCTCTTGGCGTCACAGATGTGGAGGATTCGTCCACCGTTCCTGCCGTCTCCGACGCTCTGCTGCTGCCCGTCCGCCTGGCCCTGTCCTCGCCCGTGCACACTTATAGTCTCTCAAATTAACTTAATTTGAACATGCACGTCGGTTGCACATGAACAAAATGTGTTAAAATGACACTATTTACCCCTCGTCTCCAAAAACATTTCAAAATCATTTTAATCATGTGCAACCTATGTACATGTTCAAATTAGGTAAATTCAAAGGACTATTTTTTTCCCCAGTGCATGTGCTGGAGTCAGAACAGTGTGAGGGAAATAGGCGGCATAAATGATCGCCTTGAGGTGTCCTCACAAATATCAGTGATTCATTAAATACACTGGTTAACAAGTGAATTCTGAGTCCTTGCATCTATTACATGGTTGAAATCAAATGTTGTCGGGCATTAATTGTTCATCATTCTAATTGTTCATGTGTCTCTGATGTGCAGATTTATTCTAAGTTTCCCAACATCACCTCTGTCGCCAAAGCACCAACAGCCGCAGCAATGTGCGTGTGCCAGCCATGAAGTTGACGTGAGGCACCGCACATTTCCACGCTCATTTCACTCTTGATACATCTGAACTTTGCCGTGAAAAAGAACGTACGCTACGTTTTTGTTCGTACGCACCTTTTGTACATGAGGCCCCAGGTTTTATTTTGTATCAATTAATGCTTTAATATCTCTGTTCTTTTACACATTTCTTGAAATGTATTTTCCTGAAATCAATTAAAAAAAACTTTTTTTTAAAATGTGATTCACAGGCTCATTTTTATCTAATGTATATTACAGTATATATGGATATTTCAATTGTGTACCCTACACTCAAAACATATTGTGCTTCTTGTCTATGCCTGGACCTTGAGTCTATAAAAATAAGGCAACAAAACGACTTCTCTTGATACATGTTAATGGTCCGCATTCACAAAAAGTATTAATGTTGGATGAACTTAATTGTTTTGCTTTTTATGTTTTGAGTGTGTTATTGCTAAACCAGTTGTTTGTGTCATGTTTTTCTGTAGGACTGACAATCCCGTTATGTGATGGGTGACCAATTCAGGGAGAAGGAATCAGCTGGCATAGGCTACAGCTCACCTACGCTCTAATGAGCGCAAATGGATGGATGGACTTTATTAGTGATTCCAAACCAATGAGCTTATTGGGGGTGCCGTAGGAAATTATCCTCTTTCACTTAATTGGTCTGATAATTATTTCTTTACCACAAACAATGTGTCTTTACAGCATATCATTAAATTGATTTGGTGCTGCCCAGGTGCTGAAACCGATGACTGGGTTTGTAATAAAACAGAAAAAGACAAGTGACTGGCGTGAAAACCAGTGTGATATATGATTTCTGAAAACCTCAATCAGGAGAAAGAGGAAATACCACAAAAACCAGACGATTACCTTTATCGTACTGAAATGCAGGCCTCATTTCATACCGTCTTTTAAATGATAATAGTGCCCTCTGCATGTTCATTTAATCATTTTCCTCGTTAGGGCAGTCACCCATTTCAAGAAGAGACTTGTAGTTCTGGTATCATGATGCACTGAAAATGTACTTTAGTCTTTTCTAGCCCTTGCCTTTGCAGTTGTAAGTGACTGGATGCCGAATGTTAGGTGTTACAAAGCCTTCAGGACACACAGACACACAAGCACACACGCTGTGCAGGAAGCCTATAAATAAAACAAGGGAGGAAACTAGCATAAAGATGGATCAATGTTATTCATGTACTGTATGTCGGTATGTCTTGTTGTTAACCTGTTTAATATTATGTGTTCACGGAGCTTAACTTATATTCAGTTCTGGAAAAAATGAAGAAACTCAATTGTTTTTTTTCTCTTTTCAACAGGGGAAGTACAAATAAAAAAAACAGGTAACGTGGTTGTAGAAGTGTGCACACCCAATTAAGCAGTCACATTCAAACTCATATTAAATGGGAGGTAGCACACAGCGGCCACCATTTAAAGTGCTCTGATTATCAATCAATCAATAAAAAAAATGTATTTAACCAGAAAATGAAAATCCAGGCGGAGAGAACATGCAAACTCCACACAGGCGGCGCAAACCAACGCTGTTTATTACCAAACGAACACCATACCTAGATTGAAGCATGGTGGTGGCAGCTATATATCCTGGACAATGGTTGCCAATCATTGGTTCTGACTGCTTGCCCCCTCACCTGTTTTCTCTCCTCCTTATTGATTTACGATTCAATGTGTGTCAGTATCATGGGCATATGCAAGCAAGTGGAAGGCCGAGCTAAAGCCAAGCTGGGCCTTATCCCAGTTCACTTTGTGACTAACAGCTGAACTAGAGCATCAAGAGAGGAAGAGGAGGGCGAGCGAGGGAGGAAGAGGGAGGAAAATGGCTACAGATCAAAGTCTCTGAAGAGAGTAGAGGGAGCAATTGGAGGTGATGGAGAAGGTGTAGAAATACATGAGGGAGCAGGAAAGTGAAGTGATCCATGTGAACATTCATGACAAGTTATATAGCTTGTTTATATGTTAGTAACCTGAATATAACCACAGTAGCAACAGGGTTCTTAATTGTAGTCAAACCGCTCTAATCAAACCCATCAGGGATTTACTCCTGCCACCTAAGAATGGATGGGTTTCTTTCTGGGATGGCAGGTGAATGTAATTAACCCGTGGGCAGGACGGAGACCCGAGGGGCTCGAAGCTAAAGGCACACGTTTGCTGGAAAGCCGTCACATTGATAAGAAAAATGCTAAGCGCTTCAGGTCAAGACTTGATTAGAGATGCAACTCAAAATCACAAGGGAGTCACGTCTTTATACATTTTCTCCAACTAAAACTTCCAAATGTATTTTTTGTATTATTTAATACAGAAATATAGTGACATTTCTCCCATGTAGTAATAGAAGCTTCCTGTGTTTTCTGCGTCACCTGAATGAAAACACAGAACAGATCTTGAAGAAAAAAAATAAGAGATAACTGCAAAATTTGAAATTTATGCCAGTAAATAGTCATTCAGCTGCAAAATGTGCAAATAATGTTTATTTGTAAGTGTTGATGTCATTTTCTGTAAAAGATTGTGACACAAGCATAGTAAGCAGCATTGGTCCTGACTCCTGAAGTCCTTCCTTGATTTTGAAATCCTCTTATTTGTCTTTTGTTTAATTTTGCATTGGTCTCTCAATTTTTTTAATTTTTTTTTTTTTACAGAGCTTTAGGTTTAGTTTCATCCTGGTACAAAATATCTTTGTAGGAAATTAGCATCAATGGTGACTCATTTCATCAACTCATACCACTTAGACCGGAAAGGCACAACAGGTGTTACTTACATATTCGTTTATCGAAATCCAAAAATGAAAGTTGTATACTGTACCCTTAAAGGTTACTGGCTGGCCACATCCATCATCATACTTTACGTATTCATGAATATTAGCAACAAATGTGCAGGGATTCAGGCTCCAAGTGCACATACTTGTAAATCCGTTTTCTAATCAACGTGAAAACAGCTATGGAGATCAACTATGGAGCTCAAATATGACCAGGATTTATGCAAGTGGCTGTTGGAGAAAACACTTGGAAGCCATGTCCAGAACAGACTTGATGATGAGCTTTTCTAGGGAGATTAGATGTTGGGATCACAGCCCAGAAGAAGATGTGTCAAGAAACTAGGACAATGTATGAACAGCTACCCAGAATGGCACAATTCAATGCTTATTCCCCACAACACAAAAAGGCAAATGTGCACATTTTCCCAAATCCTTCAAGCTGAAAACCTGCGTACAGAACTTCCTCGCATATTTATTGCTGAATAAAAGAGGCACTAAGCCTCGCTTGCAAAAACATCTGTCTGCCGTGAACAAAAGCCAGAGGAGAGTTTCCTGGTGCACCACTTCAAATCTCAGAAAAAAACATATTTCATCCGGCTGATCTGACGTATGCAGAGTCAAGAGGAGGTGTTTGTCTCAGATGGGTTCAGAGTAGGCACACTACATTTGCATGACTAAGACACCTTAACTAAAAAAGAACTACCATTTTAGCAACAACAAAAAAGTCCGAGTGACACCTCACCTCCAGGAATCTCAATTCTGGCTCCATCATCTTGTCCCCAGCAAATCAGACAAGAAGCACTCAAGCAATTCTTCTTTTCCTCCTTTGTCCCAAAATGACAGAGAAAAGAAAAGCAGAAGCTCCCTGCTCTCGTTACTGGCATCTGTCGAGCTCTTCCTTCGGTAAACACACAGGAGAACCCCTCCTGCTCGATGCTGCTTTTACTACTTTAAAAAAAATGGTGTCATTCATGAGTAAAATCAGTCAACCCAGTTTCACTTGGCATCCTCAGTCTGATCCAATTCTGTGTCAGAGGGGAATTGCCATGTGAGGCCCATTGAAGTTAACTGACTTACTATTTAAATTAAGCTATAAAGACTCTCATCTGGAAGCTACTGTTTTCAGCTGCTTAACTCAGAATAAATCCAGATTTATGGAGATGAAGGAGTCTGGTGGAGAAGGAATGAATCAAACATGACGTCATATGTGACTTACAGCAGGCATTCAAAGTCAACCCAGTGTGCTCAGGCTAATTTAGCAAATAGAATAAGAGTTGCTGCTGCACTGAAGGAGACAGTGAATTGGAGTGGTACGTGAGGTCAGATATTGCAGATGAATACCACCCAGCAAAAGCACAAGGTGACTTTGTCCACAGTAAAGACTGTTCAATGTGAAATGTAACACGTTGATTAGTAGTAATTGTTGCATCTTTGTTCTTCAGGTGTACTTTAACCAAAAGGTTCCTCTATAATAGAAGATAAGCCTTTAAATGACAGTATCAATCATGATAAGAGCTTTTTACAACCTTGACACACAAAAAAATGAAAACAATTCTGCAATCTTTTGTATTAGTCCCTGGAGACCAACCATGGATCATAGGGTTCATTATTGATTAAGAAAAAGCTTTTGTTTGTCCGTGATATTGCAGAGCTGTTTTGCCTTTCCTTATTTTTGTCCGCCCCTATTTTTACATTCCTCTGCATTCAAGTTGGATGCTGACAAGTAAAACAAGCTGACTTGCTTTTCAGATTCTATGTCAGATTTTGCTCAAAGTAGCTGCAGAAGATTGAGCCATTTTGCATATTTGTCCTTGTGAAAAGATGAGTGCCCAATCCAGACGTCTGAACATAATGATTAACAGTAATGCTTCTGTTCATATACTGTATACCAGTACACATAAAGCAAAAACAAACAAACAAACAAAATACAATTGAAACTACTATACAATAACGCCCTCTAGTGTTGCAAAATAACTCATGTACAGTACAGCCTTGAGAAGGAGGGTTCAAATTGACTTGCCTCTGATCTCAGATGTTACAGTCATTAGAAAATATTATTTTATTCTATGATAATAATATATTAAGGAAGAGAACCCGGGTCTGGCTTTATTTTTATTTGTAGCTGTAATAGCACACTGTGTTTGTCTGCAGCAAATTTAAACAAGAAGCAGATGGCTTTTAGAAGTAGATGAGATGCCAGTTGAAATGCCACAGTCTGTGTGCAAAAGTTGATCTCTAAAATGTGATAAATGTAAGTGAGTACGTTTTTTTTATTCTTGTCACACTTCTGTAACTTGGCAATGATGCTCCAGCTTGCAGTGTGGGCAGTGTAAATTCACTTTTTTTTTTTTTTTTTTTTTTTTGCAAGTACAACACAAGTCACAGTTTAATTTGGATCACACTGCATTTTTGTTGAGAGTTTAACATCAGACAAATATGGTATGCCTTTGTTCTCACGGAGTTAATGCCACTCCAAATATTTTATTTCTTTTTTTTAGCTTAATTTGAGCTGACCTGTAATTTGTAAACTGATTTAGTTGGTGAAAATCCTTTATGGTACATTGTACCATTCATAACCCTTATTTAAAAATTGGAGAATGCATAAATAGTTGTTGTTGACCACCATGCACTCATAGTAGTAATTCGGGGGAAAGAAATCCAGATTGGTTAACATAGCTTGTATTTTTGTATAATGTATTTTCTGCTCAATTGTTTTTGTCTATTTTTCACTCAATATATAGAACAAGCCTTTATTAATCCTGCAGTGGAGAAATTCTGGAACAAAATATATATGTCGTTTTAAATATGTTATTTTTTCTCTTTTAATAGCTAGGTCAGCTGCATTGTAATAATGTTCTGCTGTGTATCTCACAGGTGTCTACACTGAATTACAATACTGTGAGTCTTTGGGGAACCCTCTGTATTTTGGAGAGCAACATTAATGTTGGACCTTTATATTTTAGTTGAGGACCAATTTATTTTGTTTTAAAAATGCGTGACTCGCTGGCCAGACACACCCAAAATAAATCAAGCATGTTGATGCTCACCGTCTTACATAATCAGGAAGCTGCAACAGGTGCCAAACAGTTAATTTTGCAGCGCTTGTACACCAGTTACGGTAATCGAATCAATTCCACTGACACTCATTTAATATTTAGCACATTACAATTCCTCTGATACAGTAGATTAAATGTGCTTCACAGGCTGGAAAATAAGCATGGATGAAAATAACAAAGCATCCCACCTTGAGATCCTTGGTGGAGTGACACTCAATCTGATGAGAGACGGATGCAGTTTGGTTCATCTTGGCACATTACACATGGACGGCTACTTTATCCAATTAATTGAGGTTTCCTTCCTTCCTTCGCCAAAGCAAGATGTCTGATGTCTGCTACGGGGTCTGAAGGTTTCCCACTGATGTTGTTGTTAAGCTACATCAGAGGCAAAATGCAGACTCTTCCATCCTTCTAGTGGTGAATCGTTGTCACTTGACAGCCTCCCTCCCGTTTTGTGTTCATGTGGAGTAAAACTCAGAAGGCTGCCCAAAGCCTCCCACGTACAGTTGGAAATGCCTCTGATCAGGATGTACACTTGAGGCAAAAACATTGCAGGCATCCACAAATTTGAGAAAGAATATCTCCCAGCAGGATTCATGCCTGTTTAAAAGGCATTTCAGCAGCATGTGTTACTAATGTGCTGTTAATGAAAACCTCACAGTGATGCATTCAAAGTGTTTGACCTGCAGACTCCAGATGCTCTTTGTTTTGTTGAAGAAAGCTAAAAGAAAAGAAGCAAACAAGCACAAATTTGTCAAATGTAAGGACAGAACATTCAAAAGGTATTCAAGCTCCATGCTTCTAGGATTTTTTTGTCCTACTTTGTTACAGGAAACAGCTCCAGTATTGTCATTGTCATTAAAAATGTATGAGCATTGTGTGTGTGTGTGTGTGTGTGTGTTTGAGCTGTGAACTCTACATGGCTCTATGACAATTATAGTTACATAGTTAATTAAATTGACTGTATATCACGAAAACAATGATTGCAAAGGGAGAAGCTACAATCTACAAGGACTAACATTCAGTTGTATTCTTATCAGTAAATGAAATTAACTAGAAATGGTGGGGTTGAGGGTCAGCTGGAGTCAATAAGGAACTCAGTCAGGTTCAGGTCCTTCCATCCATTTACTGTACTTTACTGCTCTTCCTAATTAGGGTCGCAGGTAACAAGTGCCTATCCCAACAGACTTCGAGCAAGTCAAACCAATTGTATTTATATAGCACCAATTGGCGGCACGGTGGACGACTGGTTAGAGCGTCTGCCTCACAGTTCTGAGGACCGGGGTTCAAATCCCGGCCTTGCCTGTGTGGAGTTTGCATGTTCTCCCTGTGCCTGCGTGGGTTTTCCCCACATTTCAAAAACATGCATGGTACGTTGATTGAAGACTCTAAATTGCCCGTAGGTGTGAATGTGAGTGTGAATGATTGTTTGTTTATATGTGCCCTGCGATTGGCTGGTGACCAGTTCAGGGTGTACCCCGCCTATCGCCCGAAGATAGCTGGGATAGGCTCCAGCATGCCCACGACCCGAGTGAGGATACGCAATACAGAAAATGGATGGATCGATGGATGGATGGATAGCAGCAATTCACAACAAAAGGTATCTCAATGCAACTTACACCGAGGAATTAATTTTCACTTTTCGCTGTTACAGTCCGCTTGCAATGGTGCCAAATGAGGCAGTGAATCCGCAGATAGTGTAAATAGCATCTATTCTTACACAATCATCTCAAAGTCATACAGCTTTATTAGCAAACCTCTTTAAAGGTGGAGGTCCCAGGAGAAAGCAGTTCTCTCTGAGACTTTGGAAAGAGGAGTTTCCGAACACAAAGTAGAGAACCATAAGTCCTGAATCTCAAGACAATGTCCAGGACAGACTAAAGCTACAGAAAGAAGAAAAAAAGCTGAAGTCTTGAATATTAGATTACTGTAGCTCCCTTGGCAAGTGGCACTCGGTGATTTTCTTAATACTTATAAAAAGACAGTTGTATGCCTCTCTGTATTTTGAACTGATCTTGGAACTGATTTTGTGTTCATTTGTACTTAGTTTCCACAATTTTAGATGCCTTCATAGGGTGTCCAGTTGTTTCAAGGTACAAATACAGTGAAGCTGTGTTTCATCTGTTCATTGAGCTGAGAAACAGCCACAAAAATAAATACAATCAACAGGATATCATGACCATTGCGGTACGGTATCCATCTTTTGGACTGCTTGGATTTGGTGAAGGTCTGCACTCTATTTGGTGGCATTCTTGTAGGATTGAATGTTTTACAGTGAACCCCTGCATATTCAAGGTTTGGTATTCGTGAAGTCAGTATAGCAAACCCAGTATTGCTTTGGCGACATCTGATGGCATGTTGGTGTCAAGTAAGTATGTTGAAGTGAGTTGAGACATAAACACGTTCATTGCTAGCTTGTTGAATTCTAGCTGAGCTCGCTGTCAGTAAATTATGTCACGTTTGAGCATTAACATAATGTTTCCAACACATTTATTTTGCCACTGCCAAAATAAAACGGTAAAGAACCCAAACTGAAAATGGCCAGAATTTCTAATTTTCAACTAGTTTCAGTCAGCCCTGCGCCCCCTCCCTATCTACCGTTTTTATTTTTGACTATTTATGTTGTACTGCACTGTATATAACTTTATTTTAATAGTACAAATAAATGCTTGTCTTTTCATTTAATAATAATAATATTAATAATAATGCATTCGATTTTTAAAGCGGCGGCACGGTGGGCGACTGGTTGGAGCGTCAGCCTCACAGTTCTGAGGACCCGGGTTCAATCCCCGGCCCCGCCTGTGTGGAGTTTGCATGTTCTCCCCGTGCCTGCGTGGGTTTTCTCCGGGCACTCCGGTTTCCTCCCACATCCCAAAAACATGCATGAATTGGAGACTCTAAATTGCCCGTAGGCATGACTGTGAGTGCGAATGGTTGTTTGTTCCTATGTGCCCTGTTTGTCTTGTCATTAATGCCCCCACGAGAAGACATGCCAATCATCTGAAGAGATACAAAAATCTCACTATATGTATTTTATTATTGGGTTGAAAAATGTCGATTTACTTTTTTATTTAAGTACATTTATAAGCGTGTACTTTTACTTAAGTAAGGGAGTGGCTTCAGCACTTTTACTTTAGTACTGAATACCAGTACTTTTGACATCTCTGGACATAAGTAGCGCTTTGCCGCCATTTTGTGGCATCTATAGGCACTTATAAACTTTTATAGGGAGGCATCAATCACTTATTTCCGCAGCGCTCAGTCATATCCCCCGTGAATAGTGGCCGTTTACTGTGATGTCATTTAGAATTGGCGTACTTGTTTACGACACTGTTCAGTAGATAATGTAATCTTCTTTTCATTACTTGCTATGGTCGCACTTCATTATCAAACACTTTCTTTTCAAGATTTACAAATAAAACAGGCATATTTTTCATATTCCGTCTTTTGAAATTTGTCAGTTGTTTCCGTTGAAATCTGTGTTTGTAGAGGTTCTTAAGTTAACCAAGTCCGACCTTTCATGACCTCCCAGAGGAGTGTCGAAGTAGTGGATCTCCAGCCCTATTTTCCCTGATGTTCTGGTTGTCAGGAACCCAGCCAGGAGGCACTGGTAATGGGGGAGGAGCCACAGTTTCTTCCCTTTCCCCTGGAGGCTGTTCCCACTCAAAGTTGAGCCTGCGCAGGGCTGCAACCGGACCCCTTGGATGTCTCTCATCCAAAACATCCACCTCAGGGGATGAATCCGGCTGAGCTACTGCACGTGTCGACTCTTTGATGGGTCTCAGCCTTCTCATAGGAATTATGGAGCGGGATGAGGAGTGTGGCTGTTCACCACTGCCTATTGAAACACATGGTCAGGATCACAAAAACGCCACTGTTGGGGAAAGTATGTTTAATCTTGATGAACTCACCATGACTTCGTCTTCTGAGAGCAAAAGCAATCTCTGGATCCACTCCGGGCTGCAGGGAGTAGTATTTCTGGGATTTGGGCAAATTCTGAGCAGGCTAGAAGAGGAAGAATCAAAACAGTATAAAGTGGAACTGTTTGAGGGTGTTTGGGTGTGTGTCTTTCTCTCTGAAAAACAAACCCACCATCTCACAGAAACTTGTGGACCGCAGGCTGCGTCTGATGCTCGCATGTCGGCGAATCAAAATCTCCCTGGCTCGGATATTTTCAGGCTGGTTGAATTTGTTGGTGTAAGCCATCGTCTGCACAGGAAGCAGGTAGACTGCAATGGTTACAAACCTTTTTGAAACTTAAAGCTACTTCTTGAGTACTGATTAATGCGATGGGCTATCAGTTTGATACACACTGCTGAAATAAATTTTGTGATTTGATTTTATCAATAATTAACGATAATAAGCTACTGTATGTGAACACACTGATCATGTAAATTGTTTTTCACAATTATACAGGCCCACCGGCGACTCATGTGGTTCTTGGGGGCAACCTGGTACTGTACGTCAGAGTAACAGTCAACATTGTCATCAGTGGAATTGTAAATTGGAACCACTGAGCTTACCCTCTCCCTTATCTTGTACATGTTCTTTGACAGGATGTCATGCATCTTCCTCACATCACCAGTCAGGAAGTTCTTTTTTGGTCGAGAAGAATTCTTCCGCTCGTCGCTGGTGAGAAAAATGATAAACTAGTGACAGTTACTCATTATTGCAAAATTGACATTGAGTCGATTACTCGTAATGCAATACAATGATTACATTAAAACAATTAATAAATTAAAAAAAGTACTAGTTAATGTCAAATATTATTAGTAAACACCTTATATGATATATTTGAATTAAGCTCACCAGTGATGTTTTCAAGACATTACTGTTGCAATATAAGTATTTTTCTCAACTTACTGAAGAGACACAATGGATGGTGCTGCACTCAGGTCACCCACAGGTGTGTCCAGCAAATCAATGGCTGTTTGCAGCTCAAGTTTCTTGTACAGAGACACGATACTGGACTCTGCCCTGTTGTCTCGAAGCAGGATGCGTCTCAAAAAGCGATCGTTGAACTTTTTAAACCTGAGACACAGATTGAAATTATTAGCTAATTATTGGTGAATTTTATCACTGAAAAGATTCCAGCCTTTATTATGCATTTCTACAGCCCTACTTGTCTTTCCAATAGTAGTGACTCCATTGCCCACACATGTCTTCAATGCCGCAAACAATGTGTTCCATCACCTTGCCAAAATATAACATCATGTGAAACAAGCAGAACAGACAAATGATTATGGTTATGTGTAATGGAACTAACAGACAATTCTTACCCTGTTGTGTATTTCTACATTAATAGTGCCCAAATCTTTGTTGGTCCTCCTGATATTTATATATTCTATGATGGGACGAATGCTGATACCCTTCCAAGAGGAAAAAAAAACATATACAGTATTTATTATGATTTACAATTATACATTTACTGCGTATTCACAGTAACAGCAGTCAAACAGCTAACCATAACTACAGCCCCCACCTGTATGAACACAGTGAATATGATTATGGCGATGGAAGCAGTGACAAACAAATTCTTCCGGTTGATGGTGTCAGGCAGAGTGAAGACTAAAGCGAAGCAGATGGCCCCTCGAACACCTCCATAGGCCAAACCAAACTGGTCCTTGAAGGTGAAGTGGATGGTTCGGAATGGGTTGACGATCTGGGAAAGGACCAGGATGCCTGCAGGAAAATAAAATGTTCAAACAGATCATTAATATCAGATCATCTGATTGGCCACACTAATGAGTCCATGTGTTCAGCCTGCGCTTACCAATTCCTCTCCAGAGGAGCGCAAACAGGAGCGTGAACAGGATGTAGGCCCAGTTCCATTCGTGTTCACTCGTAATGGTCACAACCCCCAGGAAGAAGAAGATGAGCGTTTCAGAGATGGTGGCCAACATCTTGATCACATGGCGGATAGTAGTGCAGGACCTCTGAGACACATTCTCCTCAACGTAGTACTTCATGGTTATTGCACATGTTATAATCCTGCAGGGGCACAGACACACACAGGGAAATACACTCATGCAATAGCTGCAGTTTCCACAAAGGGAGGAGATGTTGATTTTATTGGAAAACATCCATCCATCCATTTTCCGTACCGCTTATCCTCAATAGGGTCGCGGCGGTGCTGGAGCCAATCACAGCTGACTCTGGGCAAGAGGCGGGGTACACCCTGAACTGGTCGCCAGCCAATCGCAGGGCACACATAGACAAACAACTATTCACACTCACATTCATACCTACGGGCAATTTAGAGTCTTGAATTAATCGATCACGCATGTACCATGCATGCACCCGGAGAAAACGCACACAGGCACAGGGAGAACATGCAAACTCCACACAAGTGAGGTCGGATTTGAACCCAGGTCCTCAGAACTGTGAGGCAAATGTACTGCCCTATTGGAAAACAAACAAACAAAAAGAATGTTGTACTTTCTCTTTTTGCTGTTTTTTTCATGATTGAAGATTCCCCCCACCCAAAAATAATAATAATAATAATACAGTCCTATTATCTTAAATTATACTCCATGTACAACAGGTTATAATTTGTCGTTGGCCTTATTATTTGTTGACTTTAATTATGAGATTTTAAACACCAGTAGTTATTAATCTACCTAATACTCATCAGACTCCACATTAGTGATTGTGGAGTTGTTGTTTGAACGTGATGTTTGAAAAATATATGCCTTTGCACTTAAAAAATGTATTCTATATTAATTAAAATGTTGTTTTAGTGCAAGGATAAGAAAGTAAACCTTGTTCCTCTCTCTCTCAAAATTGTATTAGAACTTTGATGTGAGACAAAGCAAGATGTCTGTGGTTGGGGGGGCAGTTATAAACGGCAGATGATAACTGTTTGTTCATGTGTGAAAATATGATAATATTTAATATTGAATATATGATAATATAAATATCCCCCCTACCCACCCTTGAGGACTTGCACGCTGCCAGAACTAAGACAAGGGCGTGCAAAATCCTCTCGGACCCTCCCCACCCCGGTCACCAGCTCTTCCAGCTCCTTCCCTCAGGTAGGCGCTTCCGATCAATGCAAACTAGAACTAGTAGACATTCCAACAGCTTCTTCCCTCTTGCAATCAACTTCTTAAACAGCTAACTAATAACTAACAGCTAATTCCATTACAACAAGCTGGCAATTTGTTGACTTGAGTTCGTTGTCACATTTCTGTGGGGCCAATTATGTATTACTCCTGCACTCACTGTAGTTGTCTCGCCGTGCTGCACTATTTGCATATAGTGGCCACTCATGCCAGAGTAGCATCTGCTCCATTTGCACACTGATTGAGGAGTATCTGTAACATTTGCACAACCATTGTCCCAGATTATCGCACTACTCGTCACTTTAAACCGCATACACTCCTTGAAGTCTCAGTGCCCTTTGCACAATGGTCATTGCACCGGACTATTGCGATATTAGCCATTCGAACTGCACTAAGTGCTAGAGGACTCTGCATCTTTTTGCACAATTGTTGTTTGTTGTTGTTTTTTGTCAATGTCTTTATGTCTCCAAAGTGTTCTGTAAATTGACTGTCTGTTGTACTAGAGCGGCTCCAACTACCGGAGACAAATTCCTTGTGTGTTTTGGACATACTTGGCAAATAAAGATGATTCTGATTCTGATTCTCCATTTCCATCCATTTTCAACACCACTTATCCTGGTTAGGGTCGCGGGACGCTGGAGCCCATCCCAGCCGACCTCGGGCGAAAGGCGGACTACACCCCGAACTGGTCGCCAGCCAGTCGCAGGGCACACACAGACACGGACAACCATTCACACTCACATTCACACCGTCACTGAGTGGGAACTGAACCCACGCTGCCTGCACCAAAGTCAGGCGAGTGTACCACTACACCATCAGTGACTCGATTCTGATTCTGATTCTGATAAGGAGAAATAGGGGAGACACTTCATAGAGTCACCATGTGTATTTGAACTAGTTCCTTGCATAGAAGATTTTATTAAACTATATCTCTCACGATCTTCCAAATGCTTCTCCTGTCTCTTGTCTACTTCACTCTTAGAATACTTCCCTCAAATTGCAAGATGTGGTCGGACAAACCAATAAGCATTTTTACTCTTGTTCACAGTTCAAACTTGAGGTCTATGCTCTACAGAGTATCATACCTAACTACAAGAAGGAGTGATCCATTCTACTGTGCAATACAAACAAACATTAATAAACATTCTGTCATTGAAAGCACCATTTTTCTGTGTGAAAGGGAATTTTTTTTAACGCAGCTTTTGTGGTGGATGCCATCAAAATGTTGCATGTGTCCTTTATGAAGTGGCCAGTGGGTGTATACTGCACGGCAAAACAAACTAACAAACAAAACCTAACAAAACCATAACAGTGCATGTTTAGTCATGTACTGTAAACCTAAGCAGCACTCACAAATCACATTGAACTTTCTCTTTATTGAAAGAGGAAGAGCGAGTTTGACATGTTCTGTCAGGCCACAAGAATCTGGAGTTTCATACAGCACAATCTCTTGAACCATTCAATACTGCAGCAAACGTTATTGTACTAGTAGTGTGACACTAGTGGGACAATAAATTGGTTGGAATCTTCAATATTTAGGAAAACAATATTTCTCTGGTCTCTTGCATTCCCCTCCTGCCATCATCTTTTCAGATTATATTGGCATGGATTTTTGCACTTGTTAGATGCAGATCTGTGTGTGGTGTGCTTGTTGTACTTACGCAAGAATGCTTGAGATGGCAAACAGCTCGGCCGCGAGGTATGCCAAGTAGCTGAACATGAAGACAAAGAGGGGCTCGATTTGTCGAGCACTGTGGGTGAAGCGTGTGGTGAATGCTGCGACAAAGCCAAATACAAGGCCAAAGAAGAGCCCCCCAGCCCCTACTACAAAGAACCGAGCCACACCCAGAAACACATCGGTGGATTCAAAGGCTGACATGTCTGCCACAAAGGAAAACATGCTGTAAAGTACCTGTAATGACAAAAAAAAAAAGGGTTTCACATAAACAAGTTTAGATGGACAGTAAGTCATGAAGCTGCATGATTCCACAAGTCAAATAGTCTCAGGATTCTGCCCTAAATTGACCAAGAGCCAAATGGATGTAAGGAAGAATTCCAGTGAAAGTCAATGGGAAGCTCCTTGAGGGAAACTCAGCCAGAGTAAAGATTACCTTGTTAGTCTCTCTGAGACAATGAGGAATTTGCCAGACTGAACTAAGGAAAATATTTTTGTGTCACTGCCAAAAAATAGCAAAGCTACACTGTTGCGAGACAAAAAGCAAAACTCACCACAGTGACAGCATCGTTGAAGAGTCCCTCTCCAAATATGACAATGTGTATCTGCTCATTAACATCGATGTCATCAAACACATTGAGCACAGCCACAGGGTCCACAGCAGAGATGATGGATGCAAATAACAAATTTTCCTGCCGTGAGCAAAAACTTCATTTTAACAAAGACTAAAGTCGACCGTACACATTGCATCAAGCTTTTTAAACCTTTGACTATTGTATCCAAATAGACCTCTGTTGTGATTCACCTGCTTCCTGTTCTCATTACTAACCTGCAGGTTGATATCTTGAACTCCAAAGACCTCAAACTGACAGATGGCGAAGAGTGAGAGGCCAATGCCAATGCTGTTCCACAGAGTTCCTACCACCGCATACCACAGTACCGTGCCAATGTTCTCGTAAAAGGGTCTGGTGGGCATGAAGTAGCCATTTTCCAGGACGATGAGTGGGAGCATGTACAGGAAGAAGACATTGGATGTGAGTACAGCTGGCGGTTCCTCTTTAACAGAGTGCATGATGGCGCCAACGATGAGGCCAATGGAAATCAGCAGGCAGGACTCAGGGATCCAGATTGTGATTTTATTGTAAATATGGAAACCTGGAGATGCAGGACAAATAATATGAAGGGTGATCAACATTGTTTTAAAACATTGTGTTCAAGGCTAAATACACAGATACAAGTGTAAAAAAAAAATGTTTACTTACCAATTTTGGCAAAGGAAGCCAGCAGTACCCACAGTGTGATTTCAAAGGGGACTTGTATCCGAGGATAGTCCATTGTAAAAACAGGAAGACTGGCCCTCTCCTCATCAGGGAAGGCCTGGGGTTGATCAATTTCATTGTGGAAAGGTTTGACGCTCTCCAGGCTGGTTGATGCTGAAGGTTCAAATTTTTGGACCTCACATTTCCCTCCAAAGAAGCAGAGTGACAAAAGAAGGAGCGCAAAGAAGACTGGTCTCTCAGATAAAATCAGGCCACACATTTCCACAGGCTGAAACAGATCACAAGTTTGAAGAAATAAAATGCCCGTTTCAGATGACTGTAACCATTAAAAAATAAAACCATCACAAAATGAGCCCGTATTCCCCATTTGTGCTTCTTTCATTCATGTAATAACGCAAGTAATATAGCTGCATTTTGAATAAAATATTGAAAAAGTAAACTCCTCTCTCTGAACTCTCTCAGGTGAAATGCAATTCTGGTTTCAAATGTTGTTCAACCTGCTTGTCACAGCTGCCTTGCCTACTGGGTGGAGCAAACCAATGTGACATTTCTAGTCTATGTTGTTTCCCTGATTTCAAAGGCTACTCTAGCTCACAGTCTGTTCAAATAGTCTTAAATTGAGCCTTAACAAAACTGCATCAAGCATGGACACCAATTAAGCTCTGTTAAGGCAGAGGCCCAAAATTATAAATCTTGTCCACGGGATGCTGCTAAAGGAGCGTAATTAGTATGACTCAAAGAGGACTTACTGGAAAGCAAGACAAACCGGCAAATGTATTGCACTGATTTTTAAAGTGTTGTAATAGTGGTACACGTGTTCCCTCTAGTGATAAGTGAAGAAATCACAATACAAATAGAATAAAATACATTTAAGCATTCAATATTAATTTTGAAAATGCATTAAATGCAATCAAACATACTCTAGAACGAATGAAAATACCTTGTCAACCTATGGCAAGAAAATGAAGAAAAATACAAATGTAGTTGGGTAGTCAAGTTACCTGTGGGGCATTTTTTAACCCTTCATCTTGGCCCTGCAAACAGAGGGCTAATTTAAAGACGAAAGCTAAGGGGAAGAATCGGCAATGACCCTAAAACTTCAGTCGGTACGAGGCTGCAGGGGCGGGCGGTGCCTGCGAGTGCAGGGCAAATGATTGACACCTTGTAGGTCACACCGTCTCTATCTAATTGGTTGTTTTCCCTCCGGCGCAGTGGTTTCCTTAAAATCGAATTTGACGGATTAGGCCGGAGAGAGATGATTATTATTATTTTTTTTTTAACAGCTCATTTCACAAATGTACTACTGTCAGGTTTATACTGACGGTTTTAACAAGAATGACAAAAAGTTACTTTAAAAAAGATTTCAATATCGCCCTTAAGTACATTTTCAAAACTTTTCCTATATATTAATATTCACACTTTGCATAATATTACAGTTGATTACAATAATATTAAATATACTTTTATGAACTTTTAAAGAACATTTGCAGTAGGCCTACTATGTTCCTGCGTTTTAATGTTGGTCATGGTGGTGATACTTGGAGAGCTAAAAAAAAAATAATTATGCTATGGTACTTAGTTGGAAAAAGTTTGAGAACCACTGATACTGCAATCACAAGCATTTCATTTGATGGAAAAATAGCATTTATCACTAATTTATTATTATTGTTAGTTTTTTTTTTTTTTTTTGATGGAATTGGCTGCCAGTGACACGATATTTATATTGTATTTCAGTTTAGCTTATTTTTTCTTATTTTTGTTTTTTTCTGTCTGGCTTTTTAAAACAACTTTATTGAATACAACACAATATACAAGAAAAATACAGAATATAATGGTGAACAGTCTACTTACATGTAAACAAATAAACAGCCCAAAAAAGAAAAAAGGGTTGAGATTATTTCCTTAATAATACAAATTGCAGTCTTTACAAAGTCTTCTGGTTCAAACAGCCTTGGGGTTGAAAGAAGAACTTGTGTCATCCAAAAATAACAATAGTAATGTTTTAGCACAAAAACATGTAGACGTTGAGTTGGAAACTTCACACAGTGAATAGGAAGTTTTGACCAAATTAAGAGAAGATTAATAACATATATTATCTTTCTCAAGTTTGTCAAATTTGGAAAATCCAAAAAGTGTATGCCTAAAATTTATTTCTGCTGAGGGTTCAAATTTTGAATTGACAAAATTATTTACATCAGTTCTAGAGGTGGGTAGCAACGTGTTACATTTACTCAGCTACGTTTCCTCAAGTAACATTTTGGATAAATTGGACTTGTCAGAGGAGTTTTAAAGCTTCTCAAAGGTTATATTGAGTAAATGCGGTGTTGGAAAAAAAAAAGGTAATGAACTCTTAGGCCTACTACACTACTGTATGTATTGTTGGTAATTACGGTGGGACTCTTAAGTCCTGTGAATGTTACATTTAAAAGGCCGTAGATCATTTTCTGTTGAGTTTAGGACAGGGGTTGTAATTACAATTTTGTTCGCGTGGTGTCAAACTGATGGCCTGGGGGCTATTTGTGGGTCCTCATCCATTTTCTGTGCACCACATTTACTCAATATGGGCCACACCTTTGCACTTGTCCTTTATGCCCCTTATTTTATCGTGCCAATACCCCAACCTGCCTAGGACCACTGTGTGTGTTCACTGTGATGGGTAAAATGCAAAGAACAAATTTCGCGTGCATGCATGCATGTTCATGACAACAAAGATGATGATTCTTCTTCTTCTTTTACTTGAGTATTTATGTTGAGAAGAAAGGGCTACTTTTACTCCGTTACAATGATCTACGTGCAACTCTCAAATTTTATTTATCAATAATAATTTATTTATCAATAATTCCGATCTATTTTTAGACTTTCATTTACAGCATCGGGCGGCGTTGCTCCAATCCAATATTACCACAGTGACATTAGACGATGTTTCACCAATCAAACGACACAAGAAAGTCACATGTCCGCACACAAAGTCGTCTATTGTTCTTCGCGGGCCAATCAAAGTGAGTCGTATTTACATTACAAACTACAAAAAACAACAGCTTAAACATGCGGCGTAGTTTTCTCACTACCCCACTTCTAATTTCAGAAAACACCTTGTAGTAAGTTGCAGATGTTTTTACTGTTGATTTGGCTGTACATATTTTATGGTTATACTTGTAAGTCACTGTAAAACATGCATCTTCTGGCTACATTCTGTTGTCTCTTTCTCTCTCCCCTCATACACATTTACACACACACACACATATGTTCTATTCTATTCTATTCTTATATGATATGATATGATATGATATGATATGATATGATATGATATGATATGATATGATATTATATTATATTATATTATCCATCCATCCATTTTATGAGCCGCTTCTCCTCACTGGTCACGGGCGTGCTGGAGCCTATCCCAGCTGTCATCGGGTAGGAGGCGGGGTACACCCTGAACTGGTTGCCAGCCAATCGCAAGGCACATACAAACAAACAACCATTCGTACTCACATTCACACCTACGGGCAATTTAGAGTTTTCAATTAACGTGCATGTTTTTGGGATGTGGGAGGAAACCGGAGTGCCCGGAGAAAACCCACGCAGGCACGGGGAGAACATGCAAACTCCACACAGGCGGGAGCAGGGATTGAACCCGGGTCCTCAGAACTGTGAGGCTGACGCTCTAACCAGTCGGCCACCGTGCCGCCTATATTATATTATATTATATTATATTATATTAAATTGCCCGTAGGCATGACTGTGAGTGCGAATGGTTGTTTGTTCGTATGTGCCCTGCGATTGGCTGGCAACCAGTTCAGGGTGTACCCCGCCTCCTGCCCGATGACAGCTGGGATAGGCTCCAGCACGCCCGCGACCCTAGTGAGGAGAAGCGGCTCAGAAAATGGATGGATGGATGGATGGATTATATTATATTATATTATATTATATTATATTATATTATATTATATTATATTATATTATATTATATTATATTATATTATATTATATTATATTATATTATATTATATTATATTATATTATATTATATTATATTATATTATATTATATTATATTAAGGCGGCATGGTGGCCGACTGGTTAGAGCGTCAGCCTCACAGTTCTGATATGAATCCCCGGCCCCGCCTGTGTGGAGTTTGCATGTTCTCCCCGTGCCTGCGTGGGTTTTCTCCGGGCACTCCGGTTTCCTCCCACATCCCAAAAACATGCATTAATTGAAGACTCTAAATTGCCCGTAGGTGTGACTGTGAGTGCGAATGGTTGTTTGTTTGTATGTGCCCTGCGATTGGCTGGCAACCAGTTCAGGGTGTACCCCGCTTCCTGCCCGAAGATAGGTGGGATAGTCTCCAGCACGCCCGCGACCCTAGTGAGGAGAAGTGGCTCAGAAAATGGATGGATTATATTATATTATATTATATTATATTATATTATATTATATTATATTATATTATATTATATTATATTATATTATATTATATTATATTATATTATAGGCGGCACGGTGTACGACTGGTTACAGCGTCTGCCTCACAGTTCTGAGGACCAGGGTTCCATCCCCGGCCCAGCCTGTGTGGAGTTTGCATGTTCTCCCCGTGCCAGCGTGGGTTTTCTCCGGGCACTCCGGTTTCCTCCCACATCCCAAAAACATGTGTGGTAGGTTGATTGAAGACTCTAAATTGCCCGTAGGTGTGACTATGAGTGCAAATGGTTGTTTGTTTCAGTGTGCCCTGCGATTGGCTGGCAACCAGTTCAGGGTGTACCCCGCCTCCTACCCGTTGATAGCTGGGATAGGCTCCAGCATTCCCGCGACCCAAGTGAGGAGAAGCGGTTCAGAAAATGGATGGATGGATATTTATATTGCAAAATGTCGTAGTAGTTGGAAACGTGAAGAAGAGGCCTTCATCCTGCAGTGGATAGATAATGACTGATGATGATGATTTTATTTATATATATATATATATATATATATATATATATATACACACTGAATACAATATTTGGCTACTCTCCCAGTCAAAGATTAAGTCAACAAAGTTGAGTAGTTAATCGGTCATTTTGAAAGAAAGCGACGTAGGCGAGCGTGATGACGTCACCGGAGTGTCACGCAGGAGGCGGAACTAGCCTGTTCTGCTGTCACTTTTGCTGCAGTTGCAAAGACATTCTGACGGCGAATGGTTGTCTTTTTTCATATCGTAAGTGGATATTCTATTGTGTATCGAAACAGACCATGTAAGTAATACCCATACAACAAGTATTCTGACTAAAGTAATATCTTAATTGACGTGACGTCGCTTTTCCTATGGTGTTACTTCGGTGTTTACATCTTGGGAACAACGAGGTTTTTGGAAAAGTTCAGTATTTTGTATTTTTACGGAACACATGAAGATGTTCTCTTGCTGCATGGCGTTTGGGTAATTAACTTAGGGGAATGGAAGGTCACACATGGGTCAAAATGTCCTGGAAGATGGTCTTAAGTCTCTGACAGGAAATGACTCAAGTCTGCAGTTTGTGCCTGCATTGTGTCAGCCAGGTTACAGTCAGAGCTACATTACGTAACTTACTTGGGGAAACACTGTTTTATCCTCCTGAGACATTGCTCTCACTTTCTCTTGCTCTCTGTGTGTGCGTGGTGGCAATTATAGTTCATTTTACACCCTCGGAATGCTATGCAACACGCTTTAATTAGTGTATATTGGACGTTATGTGTATGAGTGTGGGCTGGATGAGACCGTGTGTGGTTTTGAATGTATACAGATGTACCTCTGCGGGTTTTGATCTTTCAGTGGGTTTCATTGTGCATGAGTGAAGGTCATTTGGATGACCCGATGGGGTGAACATACAACCCTAATTCCAATAAAGTTGGGACGTTGTGTTAAACATAAATAAAAACAGAATACAATGGTTTGCAAATCATGTTCAACCTATATTTAATTGAATACACTACAAAGACAAGATATTTAATGTTCAAACTGCTAAACTTTATTCTTTTTAACAAATAATCATTAACTTAGAATTTTATGGCTGCAACACGTTCCAAAAAAGCTGGGACAGGGTTATGTTTACCACTGTGTTACATCACCTTTTCTTTTAACAACATTCAATAAACGTTTGGGAACTGAGGAGACTAATTGTTGAAGCTTTGTAGGTGGAATTCTTTCCCATTCTTGCTTGATGTACAGCTTCAGCTGTTCAACAGTCCGGGGTCTCCGTTGTCGTATTTTACGCTTCATAATGCGCCACACATTTTCAATGGGAGACAGGTCTGGACTGGCAGGCCAGTCTAGTACCTGCACTCTTTTACTACAAAGCCACGCTGTTATAACACGTGCAGAATGTGGTTTGGCATTGTCTTGCTGAAATAAGCAGGGGCGTCTATGAAAAAGACGTTGCTTGGATGGCAGCATATGTTTCTCCAAAACCTGTACGTACCTTTTAGCATTAATGGTGCCTTCACAGATGTGTAAGTTACCCATGCCATTGGCACTAACACAGCCCCATACCATCACAGGTGCTGGATTTTGAACTTTGCGTCCATAACAGTCCGACTGGTTCTTTTCCTCTTTGGCCCGGAGGACACGACGTCCACAATTTTCCAAAAACAATTTGAAATGTGGACTCGTCTGACCACAGAACACTTCCACTTTGCATCAGTCCATCTTAGATGAGCTCGGGCCCAGAGAAGCCGACGGCGTTTCTGGGTGTTGTTGATAAATAGCTTTTGCTTTGGATAGTAGAATTTCAAGTTGCACTTTCAGATGTAGCGCCGCACTGTATTTACTGACATTGGTTTTCTGAAGTGTTCCTGAGCACATGTGGTGATATCCTTTACGCATCGATGTCAGTTTTTGATGCAGTGCCGCCTGAGGGATCGAAGGTCACGGGCATTCAATGTTGGTTTTCGGCCTTGCCGCTTACATGCAGTGATTTCTCCAGATTCTCTGAACCTTTTGATGATATTATGGACCGTAGATGATGAAATACCTAAATTCCTTGAAATTGTACGTTGAGGAAAACTGTTAACTTAAACTGTTCGACTATTTTCTAACGCATTTGTTCACAAAGAGGTGAATCTCGCCCCATCTTTGCTTGTGAATGACTGAGCAATTCAGGGAAGCTCCTTTTATACCCAATCATGGCACCCACCTGTTCCCAATTAGCCTGTTCACATGTGGGATCTTCCAAACAGGTGTTTGATGAGCATTCCTCAACTTTTTTTTTCCTCAACTCTTTTTTGCCACCTGTCCCAGCTTTTCTGGAACGTGTTGCAGCCATAAAATTCTAAGTTAATGATTATAAGCTAAAAACAGTAAAGTTTATCAGTTTGAACATCAAATATCTTGTCTTTGTAGTATATTCAATTAAATATAGGTTGAACATGATTTGCAAACCATTGCATTCTGTTTTTATTTATGTTTAACTCAACGTCCCGACTTCATTGGAATTGGGGTTGTAAATTAAAGTGTCATTCTGGTGACTTAGTTTGGATTTATACAAGTTTTGATTACGTCTGTCAGAGAGCGTCATGAAAGTTACACTAATTTTATGGAACATTAAAACTAGGCCTAGTTATTCGATTATTTTCCTATGGGTATTGCACATTTTTTCCACATAGCATTGCACACTTCTTGTTCATTATATTGCACTTACAGTGATGTGAAAATGCATTGGCCCCCTTCTCAAATTCTTATATTTTGCATAGTTTCCCCACTGTAATGTTTAAGATCAACAAACAAATGCAAATGTCAGATAAATATAACCCAGGTGAACTTGAAATGCTGTTTTTAAATGATAATTTTATTTATTAAGGTAAAAAAAAACTATTCAAAGTTACCCGGCTGCCCTGTGTGGAAAAGGTAATTACCCTCCCTTGTTAAATCATGAATTAATTGTGGCTAATCGCAATTTTGGTTTAATTTTCACTGATCACACCCAAGCCTGATTACCTCCAGACCTGTTCAATCAAGAAATATGTCCCAACAAAATCAACTCAGAAAAAAATCTAAAAAAGCTGCAACAAAATGACATGATGCAAAGAAATTTCAGAACAGTCGAGAAATAAAGTAATTGACATCTGTCAGTCTGGAAAGGGTTACAAAAGCCATTTCTAAAGCTTTAGGATTCCAGCAGCCCAGAGGGAGAGCAATTATCCTCACATGGAGAAAACATGGAACAGTGGTGAACCTTCCCAGGAGTGGGCGGCCTACAAAGATTACCCCAAGAGAACAGCAAAGACTCATCCAGGAGGCCACAAAGGATCTCAGGACAACTTCTAAAGAACTGTAGGCCTCCATTGCCTCAGTTAACATCAGTGTACATGAGACAACAATAAAGAAGAGACTGGGCATCCATGGCAGCGTTCCAAAGTGAAAACCACTGCTGACCAAAAAGAACATAAAGGCTCATCGTAGTTTTGCAAAAAAAAAAAACCCAACATCATCTGAATGATTCCCAAGACTTTTGGGAGAATGTTATATGGACTGACGAGATGAATGTTGAGCTTTTTGGAAGGTGTGGGTCTTGCTACATTTGGTGTAAATGTAGCACAGCATTTCAGAAAAAGAATATCCTACCATCAGTCAAACATGGTGGTGGTAGCGTGATGGTCTTGGGTTGCTTATCTTCTTCAGGACCTAGACAACTTGCTGTGAATAATGGAACCATAAATTCTGCTCTTTAACAGAAAATGTTCAGCCATCAGTTTGTGACTTTAAGATGAAACCCACTTGGGTTCTGCAGCAGGATAACAATCCATAACACACCAGCAAGTCCACTTCTGAATGGCTTAGAAAACAAAATGAAGGTTTTGGAGTGGCCTAGTCAAAGTTCAGGCTTGAATCTGATTGAAATGCAGTGGCATGACCTTAAAAAGGCCATTCATGCTGGAAAAAACTAAATTTTTGCTGAATTCAGACAATTCTGTAAGGCAGAGTGGAAACAAAATATCTCCACAGAGATGTGAAAGACTAATTGGCAGTTATAGGAAACTCTTGATTTCAATTGTTGCTGCTGAGGATGGCCCAACCAGTTATTAGGTTTAGGGGGCCATTAATTTTCTTGTTAAATCATCAGAGTAACTCATTATAACATACACTTATGACATCATTAATATTTATGTAGATGCTTTGTGGCACTCATCATATTTGCTACTCTGCTACTGAGGGTTGAACATCAAGTGACTTCACAACCATTTGGTCGGAGCTCATATTTAAAAAGGTATTGATTGTTATTATGTCAGCCTGAAGGAAATATAAAATACTAACTTTTTCGTATTGGTCGTTAAAGGGATATGCAACTATAACAATATATCTTTTTCTCTGATTACATAGTCAAGACATTATTTATTTTTTCATTTATTTCAACTTACTGTTACTTACTTCCAAAACATATATGGATTTATCTTAGCTGTTAAATACATAACTATAAGGATCTGTGTAAGATATGATTTGGAAAATGCATGTTTCATACATACCGTATTTTCGCGAACATAAGGCGCACCGTATTAAAAGGTGCAGTCTCAGTTACGGGGTCTATTTCTGTATTTAACACATACATAAGGCGCACCGTATTATTGGGCGCAGGCATGGAAAAACATACGCTAGCTTAAAACATACGGTAGCATGCATGCACACTAAAACATATGTTAGCATACATGCTAGCGTATGTTTTTAAAAAGACAGTGGGAGCAAAACTGAGTTCGGTTGTACTTTATTGAAGTATTTAACAATGTAAACAGTGAGTTTGGTTGTACTTTATTGAAGTATTTAACAATGTAAACAGTGAGTTCGGTTATACTTAATTGAAGTATTTAAGAATGTACTCATGTTATTTTTTAATCAATCCTCATCCACACATCCATCAAAGTCTGCATCTTCTGTATCCGAAATGAACACTTGGGCATGTTCTCCATCAAACATGCCAGGTTCCCTCACGTCATTGTCTGAGTCAGTCTCGTTGCTGGGGGGCTGTTCAGCAATGATGCTGGCGTTTTCCTGCTTCCTCAACTTGCGAACCATGGATTTGTTGATCTTGATTTCTCTCGCGGCTGGGATTTCTCTCCCATGTTCCTCCGCGTAACTGATAGCTTGCAGTTTAAACTGTGCTTCGTAAGCGTGTCTCTTTGTAGGTGCCATTTTCCGGGGTCCTTAGCCAAACCGATGTTGTTTTGCACAATGCACATACCGCCACTATATACCTACTGGGGGCGTACCTTTAGCGTCCTCTTTCACGCGCACCCTTCCCCCTTTAACGTCCGCATGCTGTCCTCAGTCACGTCCGCCGTTCCTCTATATAAGCAGCGTGTCGGCAGGAAATGCTCCCAGTCAGTCAAGCGGAGCGCTCATCAAAGTCACACAACATAATTTACAGATTTTGGAACTCTGTGCACACACAAGGCGCGCCTCATTATAAGGTGCCCCGTCCATTTCGGAAAAGATTTAAGACTTTTAAGTGCGCCTTATGGTCGTGAAAATACAGTACATCACATATTAGGGTGGCACGGTGGCCGACTGGTTAGCACATCTGCCTCACAAGTTCTGAGGACCGGGATTCAAATCCCGGCCCCACCTGTGTGGAGTTTGTATGTTCTCTCCGGTTTCCTCCCACATACCCAAAACATGCGTGGTGGGTTGATTGAAGACTCTAAATTTCCCATAGGTGTGAATGTGAGTGAATGGTTGTTTGTTTTTGTGTGCCCTGCGATTGGCTGGCGCCCAGTTCAGGGTGTACCCCGCCTCTCACCCGAAGATAGCTGAGATAGGCTCCAGCACGCCTGCGAACCTTGTGAGGATAAGCGGTACAGAAAATGAATGGATGGATATATCACATTAGTTTTATTAGTTTTATATAACCTTTGCATGTTTTATTGTGCCATAGCTCTTAGCATAGTAATTCTGTGTCCTTGCAAATGTGCTCAGGACTGTTTTGACTACTCCCTGTTTTTCTCTTCCGTTCTCATCCTCTGCATGCACCCATTCCCATAAAGATAAGTTTAAGTACAGCTGGGCAAACCTAATTGTCTGAGAATGTTGTGGGAATGAGAGGAGTGTATTTCTTTTTTTTTTTTTCATGTCTCTCTCACTTCTGTACAACGAAGGTGATTCTTTGCTTGCGCTTCAATAAGGGGTAACAACTTGTGACGAGTTGTATCTTTTCCTCTCTTTGGAAAGATTTCTTTCTTTCTTGTAATAAAAACCCACAAAGACCAGATTGCTTCCTTACTTATTCTGTCAGAAAAAGATTTCCCAAAACAGATATCAAGACTTAAAGCAAGACGTCTATAAGCTGAGGGGGTGTGACACAGAAACACACTGGAGCACTGATACTGTATCTCTCAGGGTCCAGTATAATGAATCATTAATGAGCGTCAGGGGTAAAGGAGGTAGATTAAAAAAGAGTAGTGAAAGCTGAGTGTGTGTGTGTGTGTGCGTGTGTGTGTGTGCGCGTGCGTGCATGTGCGTTCGTTCCTGTAGGTCACTCTGTCATGTGTGCCAAAGATAGGTGCATCCCCTGAAGGGTGGACAAAATATACTGCCAGATGTTCCTGTGGCTTTCATAAATTCATTCATCTTCCGTTCTGCTTATCCTCACTTGGGTCACAGGCGTGCTGGAACCTATCCCAGCTATCTTCGGGCGAAAGGTGGGGTACACCCCGAACTGGTCGCCAGCCAATCGCAGGGCGCATAGAAACAAACAACCATTCGCACTCACATTCAAACCTACGGGCAATTTTGAGTCTTCAATTAATGCATGTTTTTGGGATGTGGGAGGAAACCGGAGTGCCCGGAGAAAACCCACGCAGGCACGGGCAGAACATCCAAACTCCACACAGGCGGGGCCGGGATTTGAACACCGGTCTTCAGAACTGTGAGGCAGATGTGCTAACCAGTCTTCCACCGTTCCGCCTTCCTGTGGCTTGTGTGGAAAAAATAAACGAGTAGATGCTCATAATAAGATGAGGTTACTGTGGTCCCAAGAGTGAAGCATTCTGTCAGTGTGTTTATATGCACTAAACGACATACTTTGTCCAGTATACAGCAATAGTTGTCAATTTATTTTTACACCAAGTACCTCTTAAAAATCCCTGGCTCCCCAAGTACCACCATTAACACCAACAGTAAAATACAGTCGCCTAGTAGGGCTAAGTGTTCATCAAAAACCAAGACTGGTTTTATTCCTTAATAGTATATTTCATATTATTGTAAGCCACTGTAGTACTACGCACAATTTGAACATTACCACTGCTCTCAAATATAAAACAAAATCTGTATTTTATGAAAATTCATTTAAAATATATTGCACTTTAAGGTGAAATAAAAAATTTATGTGAACCAATGTTTGAAAGATTAAATGCAATGTATTAAGTTAGATGCATCTGAACTGTACTCAGGCAGTGATTATTTTGGGTGCCATGACAGGTAGCCTGCATTCCACTAGTACATGAAGCACACTTTCAGAATATCTGGTTTACAGTACAAAACCCCAGCAATAAATGAAATCTGCAAAGTAGCGACCAATTATTTATTAAATCTTTATAAGATTTCATTTCTGCAATTCAATGCCAATTTGTGATACTTTAGAGAAGTGCAGGTATTTTATTTGTCCACCTGAGGTCACCATCCACAAACAGTAAACAAGCACATGCCTATTAAAGGCGGGTGTGCTCTTCTTGACAGATGACAACAGCTCATGCAGACATGGTGTGAACACTGGCGACTTAAGCATTGGCACTGTTCCTCACACTGACAGTCTTGGCAATGTAGTCAGCTAAAGGCATTATGGGAACCCAGAATTTATTACAGTGATGTTTTTTAATTACAGTAATGTAGTTGTAAAAAATGAAGCTAAAAGTTGGTCTTGCATTTTTTCCTGTCGATATTGTTATGAGTGAGGTGTGTCCTCGGGCTAATGTTGGTATTTGTGAATTCCTTTCATAAAACTCTGACAGTGGCTTGTGTTTAAAACAATGGCGTTTCAGTCATGTTCTTTGTATCGTCAAATAATTTGGTGATTTACCAAATGTATGAGTTGAGATTACTCAGTAAGGTTTATTTTTCTGCTAAGAATAAGAGCCCAATTGACCTTATGTAAGTCATTGCTGCCATATTAAAATCATATACCTAAGCTAATCATATAAGATAACTGTATCAAAGATGTGCAGGTGTGTAACTGCACTACACTGACGTATATAAAAAAAATAATCTGCAGTGCACTTACCTGCGATATAGCGGGGAATACTGTATACAAATGTAATATTTCAACTGTGCCTCACTTTGATTAAAAAAAAGTGCATGTAAGTGTAGACTATCCACAAGTATTGTATAGTAGTGTATTTAATCAAACAATTTATATATGCTTTATTTTATATTTTTTTAAATATAACTTTAATAATACTGTATGTTCTAGAAATTTTTCGTCCAAATAATTACTGTGTTATACGACTTTGCTACTGTGTAATGTGTAAGCAGTCGCAACAGGACAGCTGTACCTGTAGATGTGATGCTGTTTTACTGAAGTGAAAGAGTTAACAGGCTGGAGTGTCAGAGAAATAGGAGAGGGGCTGAGACTGCAGCTGTGTCTTTGCGTCGTGATGCTCTCAGCAACGCGACTTTGTTTACATCCGTCTATGGCATACGCAGCAAAAGTAGGCATCCTCAGGTACGTGTGGAAATTGAAGCTGCCATGCAACACTGATTATGACCTCATGTTGGCATCCGGACAGTAGAGGCTGAGCTGTGTTTGGGCATTTTAAGGAAAGTGCAACATCATGGTGTGTGCTAGCAGCTGTAGGCAAGTGACTTTTCATTTATTTATTTATTTCAGACCTGGCACTTTGTTTATCTCCAATAAGCACAGCTATTGGATGTATCATTACGACTTAAAAATACTAATCGGACTTCATTATACAGTGCATATGTGTGCCAGTGTATTTCTTTTTTTTTTAAGCAAGGAAATATTCTATGCCAAAAATGCATTCATTTAGTGTAACATGCTCTCAAGTCTTAAAGCATTTTACTGATATTGCCGGCATCTAGTGTTTCTGCAGACCAAGGCTTCTAACATACACACAGCCCTTTTGCAACGAAAGGAAGTGCTGCGATCTTGAGCAATACAGACAACTACAAGACATACATGTCAAGAAACAAGATATTCCCTTTGAGAAAACATGATCAATCCATGCGTTACAGAGTAAAGGTTGGAGCTTGGTGATGGTCATTATCATGTGAAAGGCTTACAGCTGCTGTCTCTCTCCAGACATCATTCATGCTTTATTGTAATGAGCTCACAGATAACACACACACTGCTATTATTAGTTTCTTGGGGGAAAACACTTTTTTCTCCCCCCCCCCTGAGTTTTAGTTTCGTCTCAATGTAAGATGGCAAGCTAATGTGCTCTAAATCTTTGCTTGTCTTTTCTCATCAGATTGTGACCCCCTCCTTCATCAATTGTCCTCACAATCCTGTTTCAAGACCCCGAAAAAGACTGTGAGGCCATACAGAAGGACATAAGCTGTTCAATATGGTAAGATACTGACACTTATTTTTCATTAAAAAAAACTAAAATGTTGTTGTAAATTAACAATCCAAGTGGCGATTTGAGCTAATTAAAAAAATCAACTTGTACATTTGCCAACTGGCAAAAGACAACCCCCCTGTCCCTTTACCATGTTTGGTCAACTGGACCAGCTCCAAACACACTTGACATTTGACAGACACACACACAGACTCACACACATGAATGAGATGAGCGCTGAAGTCACAAACCAGGTTCATAAAGTCAAACAAATTAGATTAAGAAGGGAGAAACTTCATGACCTCTAAAAGAATAAATGAATCGCAATTTTGATTTGCGTGTACTTTCCATATTTGCATGGGTTTACCATAAGTGTGAATGTGAGTGTGAATGGTTGTCTATATTTGCAAGTGATTGCCGACCAATAAGCTACGATAGGCTGCGGGTCACCCTGGACTCTGTACAGGATAAGCGGAAGAAAATAAATTAATTGTGTCAGGAGTCTCTGTCCCAGATTTTCCATTGACCGTAAATCCTGTGCACAGACACACACAACTCTGAAACGTACACACACAAGTGACACAAGGAGCTAGATTTGAAGCTCCCTTGTATGGCGACTTTTGGCTTTTCCCTTAGCATCGAATAATTTTGACTATTGAACAGTTATATTTAAAAATGTATTTTTCAATGCATTTTGGCCTTGCCTAGTCATCATGTAAACTGTTTTAGGTCTCGAAACGTGTCATTCACAAGAAAATCCTTTTCACTATCAGCCAAAAAGTACTCCGTAGTTAGCCTTTTCCCTGATTCACCACCACCTCACTTTGACACATGTAGCACTTGCAGTTCATGCTTGTTGCCATGATATGCATTTTCAAATGGATTTTTGCGGAAATATCCAACTATGTGATGACTGTGAGCATTTAACCAGTTAGACCCAAATATCCATGTGTACCAGGAAGATTCTCATCTAAAATAAGACAAGTGATGCTTTTCAGTAGGTCCAATTGCCTTGACAAATGTAGGTTGTGTGTCTCAAACTGGGACGAGTCAGCCACCGCCAAGAGATCAGCGTCGACCGGTTATCAAGAACTAGGCCACCAACTATTAACCTAGAACAGTGATTTCCAACCTTTATGGAGCCAAGACACATATTTTACATTAGAAAAATCTCACGGCACACCAACAAACAAAAATGTCACAAAAAGTAGATACATTAATTATTGTATATACTTCCTGACATCTAATAGAAGAGCATTTATTTGTTCAGTCTGTCACCGGCATAAATAGAAGAACATCCATCCATTTACTGATCCGCCTCTCCTCACTCGCGGGCGTGCTGGAGCCTATCCCAGCTATCATCGGGCAGGAGGTGGGGTATACCCTGAACTGGTTGCAAGCCTATCGCAGGGCACATACAAACAAACAACCATTCACACTCACATTCACACCTACGGGCAATTTAGAGTCTCCAATTAATGCATGTTTTTGGGATGTGGGAGGAAACCGGAGTGCCCGGAGAAAACCCACGCAGGCACGGGGAGAACATGCAAACTCCACACAGGCGGGACCGGGGATTGAACCCCATCCCTCAGAACTGTGAGGCTGACGCTCTAACCAGTCGGCCACCGTGCCGCCAATAGATGAACAAAGATACATTATTTCTTGTAAATAAATATTTTTTTGAGCAATTACATACAATTTTATAATTTCCCATGGCACACCTGAAGAGCGCTCATGGCACACTAATGTGCCACGGCACACTGGTTGTGAATCACTGACCTAGAAGGAGAGTTTTAATTGGATCCAGTTTCCCACATCAAATACAAATTTTTTCACTTAATTTAGTCTGAAATAATGGAAATTTTCTACAGCCCCATCATCTACATTGCCACGAAAAAATATTTCCCCCCTTCTCAATTCTTAAAATGTAATTGCCCCTCCTTGTTAAATCATTAACTGTGGCTCATCATATTTTTGG
This sequence comes from Phyllopteryx taeniolatus, assembly GCF_024500385.1. Classification (NCBI taxonomy): domain Eukaryota; kingdom Metazoa; phylum Chordata; class Actinopteri; order Syngnathiformes; family Syngnathidae; genus Phyllopteryx; species Phyllopteryx taeniolatus. Next base: position 17,146,041 of record NC_084502.1, on the reverse strand, counting down.
GAAAGCTGAGGTACCGTAAATTCTCATGTATAATGCGCGTTCTTCCCCCCAAAAAATTGTCAAATGTCAATAGTGCACATTATACACAGGTATAGGGGAAAATGAAAAAAGTTTCACATTTTATAAACGTATGCCACCAACTTGAAGTTATGAAAAAGCTGTACCTTTTCATTCTAATATGCCACCGCCACCTTGAGGTTATGAGAAAGTTGTACACTTTCATTCTAATATGCCAGTGCCAACTAGAGGTTATGAGAAATGTGTAACCTACACTTTCATTCCAATATGACAGGGGTACGTATGACTGCATATATGTACAGTTGTGCTCATAAGTTTACATACCGTGGCAGAATTTGTGAAATTTTTTTTTTTTTTTTTTTTTTTTATAAATATGCCTGATGACTGACAACCATCATTAATTTCTTTGGTTATGTTTTGTTTAATGATAATGCTTTTCTTAAATGTGTGACAGTTTAATTTGAAATGTGTTTCGCCTGGCCCTTCATGTTTTCTTTAAAGAACTGTAGCCATCTTACAAATTCTGCCTGGGTAATCAAATATATGAGCACAACTGTGTGTTTTCTCATTTACTAAATAAAAGTAGGGCTGTGAATTTCAAAATAAGAGCAAGTAAATAAAAATAAAGTATTACTTGTTCAAATAAAGTGCTTTAACTTCAGAATAATTATTTGAAAAAAACTAACAAAATACAGATACTTCATGTTTTGATCATATGGGTAGAAGTAAAATCTACCTATGTATAATGCATTTTTACAGCATTATACATGCGTATTATGTTATGCGTATTATACCAGGGTGTGCATTATACATGAGAAATTACAGTAATTTTCACTGACCCCACCCAAGCCTGATTACCTCCAGAATTGCTCAATCAATAAATCACTTAGATAGAATCTGTCTGACAAAAGGAAGTCAGTCAAAAGCTCTCAAAAAGATGCAACAAAATGCCACGATCCAAAGAAATCTTTTTCTGTATCTCAGTTTCACAAGCTCTTCTTTTTGTTGTTGACCAAATCTCCTTTTGTGGTCTAACATGTTCCTCTTTTTTTTCCACAGCAAGTAGACACAGAGCTGTGAGAGTGGAACTGTGATTCTTAAAATGTGCTCATAAGTACATGCAACAACAGCATTGTTCTTTTTGTCTTGTGTGTTGTGTACAAAGGTGATCTGCTTCCATGAGGAACTGTGGATCCTGAAAGAGGGCGAGACCAAGTCACATGGGACTGTGTGACAGTTCGAGCGTAAGGCTGTGTGTTCAGGCCTTCAGCCATTGCCCCCTCTTCCCAAAAAAGCATGGCAGGGGAAAGAGAGCGCACTGGCCGGGCCCAGAGGCCATGGTCAGTCTACCGGGCGAACACATTCCAATTGTCCAGTGAGATGATTGGCTTGGCCCTAGCAGGTAAGGAAGAGAAGATTATGTTGGAAACAAGCACGTTAGATATAACATTACAGTGAACTCCAGCTATCCGTGGGGGATAGGGACCGAGCCCTCTTGCGAGTAATTAACGCCCCATAAAAGGAACAGCAAAGCAACACTCATCTCGTCTAAATGAAACGCCTCAACTCAATTTTATATAATGCTTTCAAAACAGTCACATCTGTATCAAAGCACTGTATAAAATAACTAAACATACACAACATAATCCTAAATAACCAATCAAAATCTCCAATCAAAATATGCTGTAGCTCCTTTCATGTTGGCACTTCGCATACAGGAGGTGCAGTTTTATTCCCATTGTGTGAAGCTGGGAGAGGAGAGAGAGCAAGGTTGAAATCTCCATTGACCACTATGAGGGCGCTTAGATCATAGATGTCACGATTACAGCGTGCATGACGTCACTGACGTTTGCTACAAGCTGAGTTTGAAAGTAAACAAGCAACTGTAGTTTTCTAACAGCCGATAGTTCTTCCGTTTTCGAGTAACACTTACAGAAAGATTGGTTCAATTCTGTAGTCCTATTTAGTCATCGGACTTTCTTCTCACTTCCACATAAAGTACTTCCTTGACACTAAGATGCCACGAGATAGTGCCAAAGCAATGTGTGTGTTTTTCAGCAATTTCCAGATAGGAGAAGAAGAATCACCTTTTATTGTCATGAACATGGATGCATGCACAAGAAATTTGTTCTCTGCCTTTAACCCATCACAGTGAACACATACACATGTTAGTGGATCACACTGGAGCAGGGGGCAGCTGAAGCGCCGTGGGAGCATTTTGGGGTATCAGTGTCTTGCTCAAGGACACCACAGCCATGAGCCCGGGGGATGTTGGCGGATGGTCCAGTCGGGGTCTGGAACCTAGGTCCCCCACGGTGGCAGGCGATGATCTTAACCATTGGGCCACGGTTCCCCCAAAAATCTGTGAATAGGCAGGGGTTACCTATATTCCAAATTTAATAATTGATAAATGTGCTAAATGAGGAAGATGCTCAGTTTGATTAAATTTCAACAATGAAAATTTCTTCCAAATAAATTGCACATTGTTTTAGTCCTGCTGTGGCCATCATGCAATTTTCATTGGTCACAATTTTAAATAAGCAACCATCTGCAGCTGCACTCTTGTGAGGTCTTACATTGTGTTACAGGAAACAGTCAAGACCCAGATGAACCTGTGCTTGAGTTCAGCATTGGTGAGGCAAAGAAACTAAAATTGAATGATTGATTAGTTTAGTGGGGTAATTGTCGACTGTGTGCGTCATTGGGCAGCCTGCACAGAGCTGCTGAATCCTAGCTTGGATCGGAAGCCCAACAGTTTTGTAGCAGTGAGCTGCACAACGCCACCACAAGTCTTCTGGACCAAGCATGCCCAGACAGAAGTCATAGAGGTGAAACTTGTACACACAGGAAGCTACTTGTGACAGCATGTTTTTCCCCAGTGAACAAAAAGGTGAAGGTTAGGTACAGATTATACACATTGTACAAAATGTCACCATTGATTGTCAACAGGGTACCAGCAACCCCATCTTCCTCAGCAGCATCGCCTTCTTTCATGATTCCAACATCAACCATCAGACACAAATTAAACTGGCTGTCTACGACGTGAAGGACCGCTCCCAGGGCACGGTGTGACATCTATGCTGTCAGTCATCTCTACTTTGACATGGAACTGAAAACACTTCTTTTTTTGTGTCTGTTCAGATGTACATGTTGGGCTCAGCACTTTTCCCTGTGAAGGAGCTGTTGCAGGACAAAGACCACAGATTAGAGATGGAACTCAGGTAACTCATGCAAGACATTCTTCCTCATGCAGAAGTGCTCAGGCTACTGAATTGGTTATGTTCTTGCTGGATTGATTTCAACACACAGGTCAGCAGACAACAAGCAGGTGGGCAACATCTCTGTTTCCGCTTGGCAGATGGAGGAAAAAGCAGATCAGAGACTTGTGGTCAGTCGCCTTCCAGACAACATCAATGGCCGGGTAAGACTGTATTTTCAGAAACAGCAATCATTTAATTTTCAGTTTTCATCATGAATTGTGAAGCTGAGCTCCTCATGCTATTGAGCACCTTCATTGTTCCCTGTAGACGGTGCTGTCTGTTGACGAGAGTTTAACAGAGGCGATGGGATTACGAATCAAGTATGCCTCACTGTGCAGAGACACTCTCCTGCGTGCAGGTATAAAGATGTTCTTAGGCAACCTGTCAGTGGAAATGTTTCTCTTATCATCTTATTATTTCACACAAATGCACAAAATGATTCAATGGGTATGCAGGCAAGGGAGAGATGTCGGAGTGGCAGTGCTTTGCCGAAGAGCACTATTATCTCCCCAATAGCTTTTCCAGTTTCTGTATTCTGGCTACATCAGAATTCAATCCTGGATTCACCCTGATCCTTTGAGATGAATTTCCTTTTTTCTTATTGCTACCCTGCTGTCCTCCATCTGTCCCAAACGCTTGGTAATGGACGAATATGTCACGTCACAAATCATATGATCAAGAAGGAGTGTTGATTGCTCCTGTGAGTGTCAGGGATGTGTTTACTTAAGTGATGATTAGGTTCTAAGAAGAACACATCAAAATGATTATTTTTTTCTCCTCAGTATTTGGCGGCACAATGTCCAGAATGTACCGCTTCCCAACAACTGATGCCAACCACCTACGGGTGCTAGAGCAGATGGCAGAGAGCATCCTGTCCCTGAACATCCCCAGACAGTTTGTCAAATTATTGCTAGAGGAGGACGCAGCCCGGTACAAAGACACACGCTTACATGAAGATGCTTGAATACTGTTTTGTGTCTTATATTCGGCCTTAACATTAGATGCTTTCCCTGCAGGGTTGGTGAGCTAGAGGACCTGGGAGAGTTGTCACCCTGCTGGGAAAACCTACGGCGACAGATCGTCTCACACTACCAAACAGTCATAGTCTCGTACCAGGAAACACTGTCTAACCTCAGTGACTACAGAGGTTTGAACCCAATTAGCAGCTGCATTTCACATGTAAAACTTGAAGGCACTCTTCAAATGCAGACCTCGACCAAGGCTGACCAATCCTAATTTCGATCAGTACCAAGCTGTACTTATTAAGGCTCTGATTTACTAAGGTCCCAAAAATCGGGTGCTAAATTGCTTTCACTCTAACAAATTGTGCGCTTTTTCATGACTTACTAAGATTGCGATCTTTTAGTAAGATTCAAATAGTGCTTAAAAAAGTGCTAAACTGCATGTTCACTCTCTGTAACTACAGATTGTGCACGCTGTTGGCAATAGGTGTATAAGTGGTGGATACAAAATTTGAGAGAACACCAAGTGCAGAATTAAGTTTGAAATGATGGAATTGGACGTGTAAGTGGAAGAGGCAAACAAACGTTAGAGTTCCACAAAAAAAATCTGTCACTCGAATCATTTTGAAGTCAACAACTACATACAAGCCATACTTTATTTGATTTGATTGATTCGTCCCATGTGTGTGAGAATTGGATGTATCTACCCATCCTGTGTAACGTTTAAAACTAGGGACAGCACACTGGAAAAACTGCTCTGAAAGAGGCCACCACCAATTGACACCGTCAGTGTTATACCTGACCGTCCGTGTTCAGTGAACGAAAGTTCATAAACTAGTTCATACTGAATTTAGTTATTTTCTGCCTGATGAACGTTAGAACCCGCTCTTTATGGTATGAAAGAACGGTTTTCGAATGAAAGTTCATTTTCATTCAAGAGTGCCAGGTTTTGCTTGAGACTTCCAAGACAAAACCCATCTGGACACACTATATATATATATATATATATATATATATATATATATATATATGCCGTATTTGGCAACCGCCATTCCTATTTACATTCGGCAGGCACGTCGCAGCAGCCTGTGTATGAGAGATGTGTTCAGGGACACTGCGTAAATGGGACCGGATGTGTTCTTTGGTTGTTTTGTAATGCAGTAAATCATTGTAAAAATTGATTACTAAGAAAATTATTTGTATCAGAAGGCTTCATAGATCATTTTACACTTGGCACTATGTGAGTCCCAGGATGTACATGTCTGGAAACAATGAGTCCTATCCCTGGAACAATGAGTCCCTGCAACTTATCATCACGGGGTACAGATACAGTAATCCTCCACTATATGACGGTTGTTGCTATTTTTTTGTGTACATTCGTACAGTATTTTGGTTATCCATTGCTATTACTCTCTCTCAATATATTATGTTGTAGCCTGCCAAGGTAGCAAAAATCCTAGGACAATATATTTCCCCAATCATTCCCCTATCGTGATAAACGAAAGTATCTTTGTTGTGGTTGTTTTTATGCCACTGATATGATATTATAAAGCATAATAATTCAAGTACATCCTTTTTAAGAGCAATTAACTTTCAATTCTAAAGAACATTGAACATTGGCATTGTAATGTAGAACAATCAATAAAATATCTTAGATAAATAAACAATATAAATAAATCAGACTCAGGCTCTGTCCACAAAAAATGCATTTGGCACATGGGTATACAGTCATTAACCAACTGAAGAGACCCAAAAAAATGTCTTAAAGCAAGCCAAATTTGAATTACTTTAAAAAAAAGAAAACACCATACGTACTCGAAAGCATTTGGGTTTTGTCACCTTTTTAAATCAGATGCCATACATTTTAATATTACTGTTATTTTTTAGTCTTTATTTTTATTTATTGTATGAATGTATCCCGGCCTTGCCTGTGTGGAGTTTGCATGTTCCCCCCGTGCCTGTGTGGGTTTTCTCCGGGCACTCCGGTTTCCTCCCACATCCCAAAAACATGAGTGGTACGTTGATTACCCTGCGATTGGGTGGTTCAGGGTTTACCCCACCTCTCGCCCGAAGATAGCTGGGATAAGCTCCAGCACGCCCGCGACCCTAGTGTGGATAAGCGGTACAGGAAATGGTTGGATGGATGGATGTTGTTGTTATGTACTGTATAATTTCAGCTGCCTGTATACTTTATGCTGCCTCTTGGCTTTTGAAAGAGAGATTTTATCTCTCAATAAGCTTGTAACTAGTTAAAGAATGAAATATAAAATAAGGCTTGCCCTCGATCTGCTGGACTGTGATGTGAGACCTTTGCCTGTCAATCCAATGATGTCAAAAATTGGCTCGCTGAAGTCCACTGCTGCCTGAATATTGATGTGTGCCGCTGTTGTTATGGTTTATAAATGGTTAACTTTCCCATATATATATATGTGTGTGTGTGTGTGTGTGTGTGTGTGTGTTATGTGGGGAACACACAACTCCGAGCGCTGGTATTTTAATGATGTCCCGGCGGTCGAGTGAGCTTTTTACCTCCAGCCCTTAGCTTGCTAGTTCGCAGGCTAGCAAATGTACCAAACAGTTAACTTCGCCAAAGTGTCCCAATTGTGATTGTGTTGCAAACACTGTTCTGCCAGCAGCTTGCTGCATCGTGAGCGGTTCGGCGGGTGTTACTACAAAAATGACAATTTACTGAGTCCAGAAAAAACTCCGGTGTCCATTGTATGGACTGATAACCGGTCCCACTCTGCCTCTGATTGGCTAGCACCAATGATTCATACTTTTGATTCGCTGTGTGTGGAAGCTCTTCACAAATACATGTACGCACGCTCACACAGAATGAATGTGCTTTATGTGTCCCTGCTAGTTTTCGTGCGTCACAGCCGCGGGACGCACATCACGAGAACCCTGTGCTTCAGTTAAAACACTGTGCGATAACACTGTCATAATATACTCATTTAAAAAAAATACTATTCAAGCAACAGTATTTATGTTTTTGAGATTGTAGTATGAAAGCTGCAGTTCGCTACTAGTGTGGACTGAATGGATGGCAACAATGAGGAAATTAAATGCCAGTATTTTGAGGGGAATAGCCTGTCAGCAACATTGTTAAAAAAAACTATGAATTAGTTCATTTTTGGAAAGGTGAACTTGGTTCAAAATTTTTAATTATGAAATGTGAACTGAACTAGTTAATTTTTTAAATGGTGAACTGCACTTTGAAGTAGTTTGTGTAGAAAATGAACTTTCCCAACACTGGCCACTGTGCACCGAAATGACCCATGCAAAGAAATGTAGTGATGAAAGGAATTTTTCCATAGGTGATATGGCATGCAATTCATCTCGGTTGATAAATACAGGTAACATTGCGCCTCCCAACAATCTATTTGCATAGACTCTTCCAAGAATGCGCAAAGTGAACCGTTGAGCCGACACAATCCATGGTGTACCCGCTTAGGAGATGTGCTTTCACATATGTTTGCGTGAGAAATCAAGTTTTCGCTGACCTTTATTATCGTATTTTCCGGACTATAAGTCGCTCCGGAGTATAAGTCGCACCAGCCAAAAAATGCGTAATAAAGAAGGAAAAAACATAAGTCGCACTGGAGTATAAGTCGCATTTTTGGGGGGAAATTTAATTGATAAAATCCAACACCAAGAAAAGACATTTCATCTTGAAAGGCAATTTAAAATAAAAATAGAATAGAGAACAACAGGCTGAATAGATTTACAGTATGCTAAAGTAACACATTCAGCTAACGTTACATGACGCATAAACAACGAACTGAGAACGTGCCTGGTATGTTAACGTGACATTAACAGTTATTCAGATAACTATACCATAAAGAACATGCTAACAAGTTTACCAAACCATCAGTGTCACTCCAAATAACTAAATCCAATGAAATCTTCATCCTCTGTGTCACTTCTAAACCACTCCGCCAACTCCGGATGTAGACGATGCGCCGCTTCCTCTTCTACGTCGCTTTCGTCAGACTCATCGTCAGTTGCAGGTACAGATACACAGGCCAAGAGAGAACAAAAATAACGAAATTATATAATAATGTGTTAATAATTTCACATATAAGTCGCTCCGGAGTACAAGTCGCACCCCCAACCAAACTATGAAAAAAAAACTGCGACTTCTAGTCCGAAAAATACGGTAAATCAGGCCCTAAGACTCCAATCTATATAGCATATATCTGGAATTTGTCATGAAGATTCAGCATTCTTCACTGAGAAATTAAGAAAAATCCCAAAAGGTGCTCCTTGCCATTTTAACAAATCTGATCAAATTAAGCAGCATTTTTTTCTGGATCAGCACGACAATTTTATGGCTTTTTAATACATTGGCCCATGCCCCATCCCTCCACAATATTTAGTTGCAATCAGTCAGGTTTTTTTCTTAATGAACAGACCATGACTGTACCCACTCTTGACATTCTCTCTACCCGCTCCCCACTAGGTCCGTCATTCAAAGCCAGCAGCCTGAAGGCCGACAAGAAGCTGGAGTTCTTGCCGACCAACCTGCACATTCAGAGGATGAGGGTGCAGGATAATTTGGGCTTTGGTTAGGCTAAGCTCGCATTTCTATACTTGCTATCAATACTGTGTACTCATGTAGACTACTCACATTTGTTCCTACCTTGGCTCCTAGAGCACACGTATGACATAATCACTGTTGGAGCGCCGGCTGCACACTGCCAGGGGTTTAAAAGTGGTGGCCTGAGGAAACTTTCTCAGAAGTTTGACGAGGCAAAGAAACAGTAAGTTCAGAAATTGTTTGCAAAAGACTTTCTTTTTATGGTGAGATATATATATATATATATATATATATACATATATATATATATATATATATTCACTTAATCTATAATTTGACTGCAGTCATAATTCCTTTATGAATTATTGCATTATTTCTGCATTTTATTTATTCTATAGCTTCATTTTAATAGTTTTGTTTTTGTGACTTTTGTGGTCAGCGCATATGAGGAGGTTTGGTGAGTTGATGCACTGCTCTGCTTTTCTCTGTGTTTGTGCCACAAAAACAAGCATCTCTTCAGTCATCACTCCACATTCAGACACAGTCCATCAGCAAGGCAACACAAGTGACTCACGAGTTTTAGTGTTTTGAACACTGATAAAAATGATTGTTGAATATAGCACTTATCCAGCTTGCTTTGAACAAGAGGTGGGGTACACCCTGGACTGGTCTCAGTCCATTGCAGGTCACATCCATTATAGAAAAACAATCAATTTACACTCCCGTGGGCATCTTAGTCTTCGGTTAACCTGCCATGTTTTTGGAATGATGAAGGAAGCCCGAGTACCCTGAGAAAACCCCCTCTACCATGGGAAGAACACCAGTGAGAAAGCTAAATAGGAAGGCCCATGATAAATCAAATACATGTTTAAAACTATGTCAAAGTTAGGCTAATTTAAGTGTCTTTGTTTTAATTGTCGTTTCTTGATTGCTGTGCATGCCATCTTTTGTGCCTGCAACAGAAATACAAATGACAATAAATTGCATTTTTGTAGGATAGTATAAGATGTCGAGTAGCTTCAGTTTTTTTAATGTGAGGATATAATATATATGGGGTGTCCAAACATTTTTCTTCGGGGGCCACATAGAGGAAAATTGAAGGATGCAATGGCAACTTTGACCTTCACCTTTTATTCATAAAACACTCAAAATCCTATCTATCAAGCAATTACGTAAATATTGTTTATATTAAATAGTTTTTTTTTTTACTGCTATGTCACAGCTTTCTGATAAAGGTGATAAGGCAAGGAGTTGTACTTGCCTTCTCTGAACCTTTTGATGATGATATGGACCATAGATGATGAAATCCCTAAATTCCTTGCAATTGTACATTGAGGAAAACTGTTAACTTAAACTGTTCGACTATTTTCTAACGCACTTGCTCACAAAGAGGTGAACCTCGCCCATCTTTGCTTGTGAATGACTGAGCAATTCAGGGAAGCTCCTTTTATACCCAATCATGGCACCCACCTGTTCCCAATTAGCCTGTTCACCTGTGGGATGTTCCAAACAGGTGTTTGATGAGCATTCCTCAACTTTCTCAGTCTTTTTTGCCACCTGTCCCAGCTTTTTTGGAACGTGTTGCAGCCATAAAATTCTAAGTAAATGATTATTTGCTAAAAACAATAAAGTTGATCAGTTTGAACATTAAATATCTTGTCTTTGTAGTGTATTCAATTAAATATAGGTTGAACATGATTTGCAAATCATTGTATTCTGTTTTTATTTGTTTAACACAACGTCCCAACTTCATTGGAATTGGGGTTGTAGTTTAGAGGATTTTTCAGGATGTTGGGGTTGCCCGTGGGTCTGTATCCCACTAGAATACATCTGCCCCTGCTCTAAGCAGCAGCAGAATCCCATTTCCACATTCAGAACCAAAACAAGAGCAATCTGTATTAAACTGCCAATTTTTAAAACTGTTACTTGAGGATCATTAATGTAATATGTTCACAAATTGCACCATGAATTTGCGTGCGCATTTGGAACTAGGAAGCACACTAATTCCTTGCAGCTCATGAATGGGACTCGCCTATGATGAGTAGTGTATGTCAACAATGTCACCATGACCAAGCATGACCAAGCGTGGTATGTTTGGATAAAATGTGAAACTTTCAACCATTTTCAATCTTTTTAAAATACTTATTTAAAATAACTTTGTACTCTACTGGTCGTTTTAGGCCAGGAAGAAAACTACAAAACAATAATTTTGTACTGTACAGTAAAATGGGTACGTATCGCCTAAAAAAAAAATAATAATAATATTTTTTTAAAACGCTTCAACGTAACAGCGAATCAGCTACCTCGGGCGCCCCCTGCCTTGATTAGTCGAGAATATCGAGATTCCACTTATGTTACGGCCACTAAAAAAAATAGACTGTGGGCTGCAAATGGCCTCCGGGCTATAGTTTGGACACCCTTGCGATAGTTTCTAAGTACATTATACTTTAGATCAATGCCATTAGTCCCAAACAAGCTGCTAAGAACAGATGTTTGCTCTCTGCAGCAGCGCCGTCTCCAGTTCGCAGTCCATCGTCTTCATTCCTCAGGACGTGGTTCGTGCAAAAGAGATCATCGCCCACATCACCACCCTGAAGACGCAGGTCAACTATTATGCCGAGAGGCTCTCTAGAGCTGCGAAGGACCGGTCTGCTAGCGGACTGGAAAGGACACTTGCCATGCTGGCTGATAAGGTGTTTGATCGACCATCTATTATTTGTTAGCACCCACGATGAAATGATAACATGACCACATCATATTTTGCCACTCAGACTCGACAGCTGGTTACAGTATGCGACTGCAAGTTGCTTGCTTCGGCCATTCAGGCCCTGAAAGCAGCACGGCCCGAGTACATCGCCTCAAAATCGTCTCCTTCTGCTGATTCAGATCAAGTAGTCCTCCGCAATGACCAGGACACCCTACTTGCCAAGTGGAGCGGGAACAGCAGTCGATCGTCGCTACATGTAGACTGGCATGAGGAGGAGTGGGTGCGTGGCACAAAAAAAAAAAACACACATGCATTTCATTAGCAGTCTGTATATACAGGTATTCTTTTAACAAATTGATCAGTAAACACACATAGAAAACATATTGAAGTGCATAATGAATTCCTCCCACCACAATGTTCAGTCAGTGTTGCCATTAGCCTTCTTTTTAATAGAAAAATCTTTTTTTTACTCTTCATGGGCTTATTGAAGCTAGTTAGAAGCTGGCCAGCTACTAACTGTAAATTATCCTGTCAGGATCTAGACATGTATTACGTGTCAGAGTACATCTGTAATTTAAGATCTTTTGGTATTTATGTTACATAAAAATCCTGCTTAGTCTTCTACTTTCTCAGGCTATGCTTTTCAAAGATATTCTCTTGGCATATTTTCTCATATGAGTGCAGTTTGTGTGCCAAATTAATCAGCCATACACATTTTGACAAAACAATTAGGCGAAATTCGCCGTTTTGAACTAAAAATAGGCCATTTACGTGAATGGTATAGCTCCGATGAGTTTTTCCTGGGCTGGGGGGTCGCCGTCGCTGACGTCATAGGCTGTTTCGTACTCCTTGAATGCTGGCAGCTATAGCCATTCCACACATCCACCATCCACACACAGATGTAATTGTGAATATTACTCCACGGCGGACTAATATGCGGCCTGAGGTTCCGCTTGTGTGCTTGTGACCTGCTTTGGACAAGTAACAGGAGTTGACGAGACCAGGAAAAAAACTTCAGCCGCTTCTGCTGTTAAGAAGTAACGGTACTTTTACTTCATTACAATGATCTAAATGTTGCCCCAAATTCTCTGTGGGGGCCCGGGGGATCCCCCAGACACCCCCGACAATGTTTTTTTTTGTCAACTTTTTCATGCCTTTAGTGTTTGCATGTCTGATATAGATGTAATTCATCTGTCCATTTTGCTTCGAGTTTAATCCCGAGGGGACATTTATGTAACTGAATGTTGCTCTTTGGATTCAAAGATGAGCAGGCAAATGCGTGATATATTTGTCTACCTCGTTACATGTGCTGTCAGGAGAAAGTGTGGCTGAATGTGGACAAGTCTCTGGAGTGCATCATCCAGCGTGTAGACAAACTGCTCCAAAAAGAAAGGAAGCCAGACGACGCCATTCAAGACAGAGTCCACGCGGACCTGCAGAGTGATTGCATTAAGAAGGGTAACACATGCCCACACAGACAGATATTACACTTAAAGGGGACATATTGTGGAAAATGTACTTTTTAATGGACCACTTCGGGGTATACACCGCCTCTTGCCCAACGTCAGCTGGGATAGACTCGAGCTCACCCGTGACATGAAAAAAAGCATTATGGAAAATTGAAGGCTTGATGGACTTTTTAATTGCTTATATTTAAATAGTTGTCTCTGGAACGCCTACCCACCCATTAAGTGTGAAATTACACAATCAAGTAAATGTCTTGGGAACTGCCCATTTTTTTTATTCCAAGCAAGCCATTCTAATTTACATAATACCGCCCCCACATCAGTATTGCCAATTTAGCAACGTTGTCACTATATTTAGCAACTTGTCCAATGCCTCAACCACTTTTCAATCAAGCAACTTGCAACAATTTTTTTTGTCGAGATTCTCGAGATGCCCATCGAGAGAGAGAGAGAGATAGATCGATTGACACTTTATTTATCCCATGAGAGAGAGCAATATTCACCATTAAACCAACAAAAAAGTAGGAGTACGTAAAAAGAGAAAAAAGCAATACAAAAGCAGCATTTGAGGGGGACCCAATGAATAGTAACATATAATCTAAGCAGGAAGAAAAAGAGAGATTTAAGGTTGTTGCCTCTTGGGCCTTAGCAAATAATAAATAATAAAGTTTAGATACAGTCCAATTTGCCACAGCAGTAGCCATAGAACTAGTGCTAGATTGGCAGCTAGGTTGAGCGAAACTTGCAGACAGTGACCTGTTTACACTGTCTAAAACACTATATACATAAAAGCCAAATGGTAAGCAGAGCCGCCGTGAGTTTTGTTGGATGCACCGATTAGCATTAGCTAATAAAGTTATCAATGTTAGCTTCTGATAAGTGCTACATACCTAAATGTTCGCCAAAGTTGACAACATGGCGGCAAGGAGTATGGGTCTTTGGCGATGTGTCACCTGCATGTACCACATAGACAGATCTGAACACTAGTTGTCAAGTATAAGTAAGCGGCTTATTGATGAAGTGCTGCCTTCACGAGTGACAATGAAATCAATCGGGCTAAAGCGCAGTGGGCGTGTTTTTACTACTGGACTCAAGACAGAGTTTCAACACCGCTGCGTTACAATCTGAAACGTATACGGTTTGTTGCAGGCAGGATTGCCGTATAGTCGCATTTAAGCTCCCCTGCGCCGGTGTACCTAATGAGGTGGCTAAAGGGAATGAAGGAATTTAATTGTCGTAGTGAAACTAGTGTCATAGATATGCACTCCAGACTACACACACTCAGAGTCAAATATTTCTTTTTTTAAATACTTTTTTTAAATATAGGCACATCTCAATAAATCAGAATTTAGTTGAAAAGTTTTTCTTCAGTACTCTGTGATTAAAAACCTGAAGTACTTTTCAGAGGGCAAATTCCAGCCCAATTTCTACTTTAAAAATCACTTTATTTCTGGAATTAATTCACTATTTCGTTTGATGTTGTATTTTAGTTTCTCAATATGGGGGATTTTTTTTATTTGCTATGTGCCATAATCATCAAAATAATACATATTTTAAATACGAAATACTTCACTCTTGAGTGTGTGCAATGTGCCAGTGCATCTCTATAATTTCACTTTTTGAATTGAACTACCTAATAAAAGATTTACACGATTCATGTGTGAGCATGTGCGTGTGCGTGAGCATTATTGACATGAACTCGTGAATGCCAGTGATGTGTGCGAGAATGTGATTGACGTGCTCGTGTGAACGCATTTAAGTAGTGTTAATGAGAGCAAGACTCATGCATATGAGTGTTTGAGTAGTGTTAATGAGAGTGTTTGAGTAGGCTATGAGAGCAAGACTCATGTATGAGAGTGTTTGAGTAGTGTTAATGCGAGCAAGACTCGTGCGTATGAGTGTTTTGAGTAGTCTTTATGAGAACAAGACACGCACGAATGAGAGTGTTTGAGTTGTGTTTATGAGAGCCTTTCAGTAGTTTGTGTGTGTGAAAGCATTTGAATAGTAAGTGTGAGAGCTAATGTCTGAATAATGTCCCTAACGGCCCCTCATAAAAAAACAGCTTGATTTCAGTGAGACAAAAATTGTGATTTAAATGTCTTGTAATTCTTGATTCTTGGCATCATTCTTGGCTTTTGAAGAAAGTCTGTCACAGACATTTATTAAGACTGGGAACGGATTTAAAGTTTGAAGAAATTGAAAAATATGTCTCCTTTAAGTAATAAACTGGTTATGACAAAATCTCTGGCGTCATTAACTTTCCCCCATGTGGCTGTGCAAAGGTGATGGAAAAAGACAAGCGTTCTGGATCAATCCAGGAAATCCATCGAAAGGGTTTCCATCATCGTCTTCCTCATCATCACCATTGCCTCCCCCATCATCATCCTCATCCTCATCATCCTCCTCCTCCTCCTCTTTGCCTACCTTCTCATCTGTATGCCCTCCAAACCCTGAACAAGACAGCTGTAGGTTTATTACACTTGTGTGTGCTTGTTCTGCATCTACAATATGCGTGTATCTATTCCCATGTTTCCCTCACCTCATCCGAGTGCCCTCTTGAGCTGTTCTGGAATCTGTCACTGTCGTGCAGAGTAGGCCACCTCTCTAGAGTGTTGCCAGATCTTCAGCCTTTCCCCAGTGAACCAGAGTCAATTGAAAAGTAAATTCTTAATTCTCAACACAGTACATACAGTATTTGCAAATACAGTCCTTGTACAGTTTGCACATGCACAGTGAAACCAAAGTTCAAACAATCCAACACTGTTTGACAGTCGAATAAATATATTATTAAACATAGGAAATAATGCATAGTGTTTATTTTCAGGATTGTAGAACTTTTTTTTTTTTTGCTTTACAGAAGAAAAAAAATAAAAAAATCAAAAATAAACAAAACAACAAAATAGGTGATTAAAACACAGAGACACTTCCTGGTGCAAAAACTGAGAAATCCGAACTGAACACTTCACCGTTGATGTCTTGAATCAACAATTTTATGCCACTGTCCAGTCAACGAAGACCGACAGAGAGTACAGCGTTGCCAGCCTGAAAGCTTGCATCAACTGTCACATATAAATATAATCAGAATCATCTTTATTTGCCAAGTATGTCCAAAAATGATTTGTCTCCGGTAGTTGGAGCCGCTCTAGTACAACAACAGACAGTCAATTGACAGAGAACACTTTTGAGACATAAAGACATTGAGAAAAACAGTAAACAAATAAAAAAAAATAAAAATTGGCAGCATGTTGCAATGGCATTGTAGGTTAGCTGTTTAAGAAGTTGATTTCAAGGTGTTGCAAGACCGGGATGTGGAGGTCTTGTTTTAGTTCTGGCAGCCTGCAAGTCCTCAAGGGTCGGTAGGAGGGGTACCGGCAATCTTTTCAGCAGTTTTGATTGTCCGTTGCAGTCGGATTTTGTCCTTTTTTGTAGCAGCACCAAACCAGACTGTGATGGAAGAAGACAGGACTGATTCGATGACCGCTGTGTAGAACTGCCTCAGCAGCTCCTGTGGCAGGCTGTGCTTTCTCAGAAGCTGCAGGAAGTACATGACATTATAAAATGAATTTATGTGTAATAATACCAACTGATTTTATTTTATTTTAGTACATGTGGTTGTTATTTAACATTGTCAAACTAGAAAATGTATATGCTGGAATACTGAATAGTGTTTACATTATCTTAGAAAGGTACGGGGTTGGAATAACTCTTCAAAGTCAAATCCTCAGGCATTGCAAGGGAAAAGAAATTAAGTAAAACTTTCTGTGTACAGTTATCAGGGATTAATGGACTTTGCGTAGGCAACCATCATCCGCTGTGTGTCGGTTTATTATTTGGCGAGATAATGTCATATAAAGAATCTGAATGATCCACATCTATTTACTCAAATTTCACAAATTATTTTAATTTTTTTACTACAAAGTCTGGAAACTAGGGTCTGGAAACAGTATGCAATTTTGAAATCTCAAATGTGTAGGAACCTTGTAGATATGTCTCTGGTCCACATTGATTTTTGTGTGCATCTCTGTGTCTTACAGTGCTCGCTAATCATGCCTGTTGCACCTCATCCCATCTTCTAGATGGAAGCCCCAACGTTGAGGAAGCATACCCAGGTAACAACTTTCTTTAAGCATCACTAGCACACCCCAACCCACTGTTATGGCTGTCCTTGTCTTGTCTCTGTTCCTTCTGAATTCACCTTTGATTAAACTTTTTATTTAAACAAAGTACCAAAAAAAGATGAGAAAAAAAGATTAATATCCTGTCATGTACTGCAAATCTGAATTGGAGTAGGAAGAAGTTACAACTTAAATCCTATCCCTTCAGCAATTCATCCATCCATCCATCCATTTTCTGAGCCGCTTTTCACTAGGGTCGCGGGCGTGCTCGAGCCTATCCCAGCTATCATCGGGCAGGAGGCGGGGTACACCCTGAACTGGTTGCCAGCCAATCGCAGGGCACATACAAACAAACAACCATTCACACTCACATTCACACCAACGGAAATTCAGAGTCACCAATTCATGCATGTTTTGGGGATGCGGGAGGAAACCGGAGTGCCCGGAGAAAACCCATGCAGGCACGGGGAGAACATACAAACTCCACACAGGCGGGGCCGGGGATTGAACCCCGGTCCTCAGAACTGTGAGGCTGACGCTCTAACCAGTCGACCACCGTGCCGCCCCCTTCAGCAATACCGAAGATAATTTATTCTTTAAGAAGTGCAGTCCGAAATACATAACGTACATGGGGCATGCTTCAGAAATCATATGACAGCACGTTGCAGATGGAGAATGACCCAAAGCATACTGTGAAAGCAACCAAAGAGATTTTTCAGCCAAAGAAGCGAACTGTTATGCAATGTCCAAGTCAATCACCTGACCTGAATCCGATTGAGCATGTATTTCACTTGCTGAAGACAAAACTGAAGGGAAAACAGACAAGAACTTAATACAGTTGTAGTAGAAGCCTGGGAGAGCATCACCAGAGATGAAATCCAGCATCTTAAAGTTAGTTTGATTTATAATTGTTAATTTGTCCCATTACTTTTGGTCCCTGAAAAGGTCGGAGGCATACAGGATATGCAAAATGTTATAAATCCTACGCCATTAATCTGATTTGTAAATACCTTCAAATTAAAGCTGAAAGTCTGCAGATAAAGCACATCTTTTTCGTTTCATTTCACATCCATTGTGGTGGTGTTTAGAGCCAAAAAGATGAGAATTGTGTAGATGTCCCAATATTAATGGACCTGACTGTATGCATAATTTCCACATATAAACCCAAAATTACAATCAGTAATAAAGTACAAAGTAAAAGGGTTATTGACTGTAATAAGTTCTTGTAGTGGTAGAAATGGTCACTAAATTTGTTGTTCCCAGGAGAGTGGAGTGAGGTGCTGTACCCTCTCCTCACCACGCTGACTGACTGTGTTGCCATGATGAGCGACAAGGCCAAAAAGTCCATGGTCTTTCTACTGATGCAGGACATTGCCCCGACCATCGCCATGGACGTGTCCCTGCAGTACCGCCGTGACATTGTATTCTGCCAGACGGTCAGTTGTTTGTTCAAGTGTGTGGTGTGTATGCACGGATACACAACAACTTGCCGTGTTTGTGTGTGTGTGTGTGTGTGTGTGTGTGTGTGTGCGTGCGTGCGTGCGTGTGTGTGTGTTGCAGCTCACTGCTCTCGTCTGCGGCTTCATTATCAAACTGAGGAATGGTCTACGTGATAATGGATTCCTCCGGCAACTGTACACCATTGGCTTGCTGGCTCAATTTGAGTCCCTACTCAGCACCTACGGTACAGTCATGCATGCAACGCATGGATTTTCTTGTGTCAGCATGGTTCCCATGCGTTTTTTGAGCTTTTGGAAAATGTGTGACTGTTTTAAAGTGATTGAAATACAACCCCAATTCCAATGAAGTTGGGACGTTGTGTTAAATAAACACAGAATACAATGATTTGCAAATCATGTTCAACCTACATTTAATTGAATACACTACAAAGACAAGATATTTAATGTTCAAACTGATAAACTTTATTGTTTTTAGCAAATATTCATTAACTTGGAATTTTATGGCTGCAACGCGTTCCAAAAAAGCTGGGACAGGGTCATGTTTACCACTGTGTTACATCACCTTTTCTTTTAACAACATTTAATAAATGTTTGGGAACTGAGGACACTAATTGTTGAAGCTTTGTAGGTGCAATTCTTTCCCATTCTTGCTTGATGTACAACTTTAGCTGTTCAACAGTCCGGAGTCTCCGTTGTCGTATTTTACGTCTAGTCCCGTACCCGCAGTCTTTTACTACAAAACCATGCTGTTGTAACACGTGCAGAATGTGGTTTGGCATTGTCTTGCTGAAATAGACGTTGCATGGATGGCAGCATCAGAATCAGAATCATCTTTATTTGCCAAGTATGTCCAAAACACACAAGGAATTTGTCTCCGGAAGTTGGAGCCGCTCTAGTACAACAGACAGTCAATTTACAGAACACTTTGGAGACATAAAGACATTGACAAAAAACAATTGTGCAAAAAGATGCAGAGTCCTCTCGCACTTAGAGCAGTTCGAATGACTAATATTGCAATAGTCCGGTGCAATGACCATTGTGCAAAGGGCGCTGAGACTTCAAGGATTGTATGCGGTTTAAAGTGACGAGTAGTGCGATAATCTGGGACAATGTTGGTTGTGCAAATGTTATAGATACTCCTCAATCAGTGTGCAAATGGAGCAGATGCTACTCTGGCATGAGTGGCCAGTATATGCAAATAGTGCAGCATGGCGAGACAACTACAGTGAGTGCACGAGTAATACATAATTGGCCCCACAGAAATGTGACAACGAACTCAAGTCAAAAAATTGCCAGCGTGTTGTAATGGAATTATAGGTTAGGTGTTTAAGAAGTTGATTGCAAGAGGGAAGAAGCTGTTGGAATGTCTACTAGTTCTAGTTTGCATTGATCGGTAGCGCCTACCTGAGGGAAGGAGCTGGAAGAGCTGGTGACCAGGGTGCGGAGGGTCCGAGAGGATTTTGCACGCCCTTGTCTTAGTTCTGGCAGCGTGCAAGTCCTCAGTGGTGGGTAGGGGGGTACCGACAATCCTTTCATATGTTTCTCCAAAACCTGTATGTACCTTTCAGCATTAATGGTGCCTTCACAGGTGTGTAAGTTACCCATGCCATTGGCACGAACACTGCTTCATAACACCACAGATGCTGGCTTTTGAACTTTGCGTCCATAGCAGTCCGGATGGTTCTTTTCCTCTTTGCCCCGTAGGACATGACGTCCACAATTTCCCAAAACAATTTGAAATGTGGACTCGTCGGAGCACACATTTCCACTTTGCATCGGTCCATCTTAGATGAGCTCGGGCCCAGAGAAGCCAGCGGCGTTTCTGGTTGTTGTTGATAAATGGCTTTTGCTTTGCATACTAGAGTTCTAAGTTGCACTTACGGATGTAGCGCCAAACTATATTTACTGACATTGGTTTTCTGAACTGTTCCTGTGCCCATGTGGTGATATCCTTTACACATTGATGTCGGTTTTTTATGCAGTGCCGCCTGAGGGATCGAAGGTCACGGACATTCAATGTTGGTTTTCGGCCTTGCCGCTTACATGCAGTAATTTCTCCAGATTCTCTGAACCTTTTGATGATATTATGGACCGTAGATGATGAAATTCCTAAATTCCTTGCAATTGTACATTGAGGAACATTGTCCTTAAACTGTTCGACTATTTTCTCACTATTTTCTCACGTACTTGTTTACAAAGAGGTGAACCTCGCCCCATCTTTGCTTGTGAATGACTGAGCAATTCAGGGAAGCTCCTTTTATACCCAATCATGGCACCCACCTGTTCCCAATTAGCCTGTTCACCTGTGGGATGTTCCAAACAGGTCGTTGATAAGCATTCCTCAACTTTCTCAGTCTTTTTTGCCACCTGTCCAAGCTTTTTTGGAACGCGTTGCAGCCATAAAATTCTAAGTAAATGATTATTTGCTAAAAACAATCAAGTTTATCAGTTTGAACATTAAATATCTTGTCTTTGAAGTGTATTCAATTAAATATAGGTTGAACATGATTTGCAAATCATTGTATTCTGTTTTCAATTATGTTTAACACAACGTCCCAACTTCATTGGAATTGGGGTTGTAGTTACAACAAATAGCTTTTGGATTGAATCATTTGCTTTGTTAGACTGCAAAATAAACTATGCCAGACATTGAAGCGCTCTATCTGGGCCTTCCTTGTGTTTCTGTGTGAGAGTGAGGTCTTTTTTAGTGTGCCGTGAGAGATCATCAAGTGTGCTGCGGGAAATTAGGATTGGTTAGGGTTTTTGCTTATTTGCATTTTACATTAGGAGCACCTACAGAATATTAGTTGTACATCACCTGACATGCCATAATTATTTGTTGTAATTCATATTTATGATTGCTAGGTCTTGTCTTGTCAAATTTTCACAGCTATAAGGTGCTATAAAAGCTGGAAACTTTACCTTAAACCTGCTTCAATGAAAAAGTGTATAAACCCTGTTTGGTAAGTTTTATAATGTGTTTTTAGGTGAGGAGCTGGCCATGTTGGAGGACATGAGCGTCGGCATCACGGATCTGCGAAATGTTACCTTTAAGGTAGGATGACTGGTGTTTATGAGGGGCCGTCAGAGGTATAATTCAGGATTACCTCTCACACACACAAAATGAAAAGCTCTCATACACACTACCAAGAATGGAGAAACTATGCAAAAACAAAAAAAATAAGAATTTGAGAAGGGAAAGGACAAATACTTTTTCACGGCGCTATAAACTGAAATATGCATTTTTGTAGTGTTTATGAGAGCGTTTCAGTAGTGCTCATGAGAGTGTTTTAGTAGCATATGTATATAAGAATTTCAGTATTGCATTTAAGAGTGATTTAGTGGTGTGCGAGAGCAAAAAAATCAGTAGTGTGTAAGTGTGTGTGTGTGAGTGATTCAGTAGTGCGTGTGAAAATGTTTGTTGTTTGTGAGTATTAAGAGGCCTTTAGTGTGAGGGTGTTTCAGTAGTGTGTATGGGAGTATTTGAGTTGTGTATGTTGTGAGAGGTAATCCTAAATGATGTCCCTGATGGCCCCTCATATGTGTTTGCCACATACCCGCATGACAAATACCAACACAAATGAATGTGGTGGTATGTTTCGTGGTGGTCGGAGGGTCCGTAGGCGCAGAATGGCAGCCACGCTTCCGTCAGACTGCCCAAGGGCAGCTGTGCCTACACAAATAGCTTACCACCACCAGGTATGACTGTGTAGTGAACGAATGTGCGCAATTTTAAAGCATCTTTGAGTGTCTAGAAAAGCGCTATTAAAAAAAAAACACAAAAAAAAACAAAAAAAAAACACTGTGTGTTTGAAGGTCACACAGGCGACGGGCAGCTCTGCCCTCGATATGCTGCCAGTCATCACGGGCAACCGCGACGGTTTCAATGTCCGCATCCCTTTGTCGGGAACCATGTTTGACGCGTTGCCACGGGAGATCCAGAGCGGCATGCTGCTGAGGGTCCAGCCGGTGCACTTCAACGTCGGCATCAACGAGCAGCAGACGCTGGCGGAAAAGTGAGTAAGGAGGCTGAGCTGAGAAAAGTTTGTACAATAGTACCATGACTTACTAGTGCCCCAACTTATAAGTTTTTCAAGTTAGGAGCTGTCGCTTGTTTGATATTTGCTCTGTGCTGTGAGACAATATTTAAGATTCGAGGTGCTTCAGAAATGCTGCCGCTTGAGTGAAGTAAAAAGAATGTATTTGCAGTAGCTACAGTTCAGTGCCTGAGTGCTGTTCGTGATAGTGAAGTAGCTTGCAATCCGGCACGATTACTTACAGCATTGGATGAGTCAGGTCGTTGAGCAGATGTATAGCGATGGTCCACCAGGAGTTTGGTTGTTTGGTGCCGGTCGACACTGGATGATTATTTTCGCCTGTGTTTTGCTCTAGCCGCTAGCCATTCTCTGAAAACGTAGCATAGCCAAGACGGACTGAATTCTTGAATGATACACTTACGGTAGTCAACTGGAAATGGCATTACAGTGGAAAGTTGTTGTTTCAGCTCAACGTTGCATTCGGATGAATGGATGATGAAGAAAAATATTTAGCCAAGCATGGCATATTTATTAAGGAGCCGTGCTCTCATCAGTCTCACAGAGCAAAACAGCCATCAATGAACTCAGCATCAAAGAACTCCGCTGACACACAGGAAGAAAGCAAATAAAAAGGCCATGAACAGGGATGCGTTAATAGCATGTGTCCTAGCGCCTCATTTGTTTTGTGACTTTGGACTAAAAAAAGTGTGTGCGCATGTTTCAGGTTTGGAGACACGTCCCTTCAGGAGCTCATCAACATGGAGAGTTTGAAAAGGCTCAATTCTTACTATGAACAGTTTAAAGAAGTCCTGCCTGAGGACTGTAAGCAATACATACAAAGACACAGCACAATCCATCAACATGGTGACCGCAATAAAATGTCCTCTGACCCGCAGGCCTCCCGAGGTCTCGTTCTCAGACCTGTCTTCCAGAGGTGCTCAGGTTTTTGGGGAAGAACGTAGAAGCGAGGAAAAACAAGAACGTGGACATCCTGTGGCAAGCTGCCGAGGTGAACATCCTGTTTTAAATATTCCTTTAATCATGCTATTGATGGACACAATGGTTCTGCTCCTGGGTGGAATAGTGTGCTATCTATATGCTTCCAATGCTATCAGACTTTCTGGATCCTTTCCTCTTACCGGCAATCTTCTCTGCTGATCTCAGATCTGTCGCCGGCTAAATGGGGTTCGTTTCACCAGCTGCAAAAGCGCCAAAGACCGGACAGCCATGTCGGTCACCCTGGAGCAATGCCTGATCCTGCAGCATGAGCATGGCATGGCGCCACAAGTCTTCACTCAGGCGCTCGACTGTATGCGCAGGTATGACGCTTTTTTTCTGTAGCGATTGTCGTGCTTTGTTGTTGGGGATCTGGCACGGGCCCTCTTTTTTAAAAACATTTTTTTATTTGGATTTATATATCATTTTGCCCACCACCATCCTTTGTATCCTACTTTCTCCTCCACTCCTGCTTTTTATTGTGCTAGTCACTCTCACATGAGACTCTGAAATCACCCATGTGGATTTGAACAAGCAAACAATTATTGTACAGTGAACCCCCGCATATTTGACATTCACAAATTGTTATATATGCAAATCTTTGGGGAACCTATCCTCCGTTATTCACTCAAAAACTCACCCATTCACTGTTTTTGTGCTCAGGCCAAAGCAATACGTTTGTGCCATCTTATGGAATATTGGTGTTGTTGTTAGGTTTAATTAATTGCTGTTTTTTGATATTCTTTTGAGATGTCCCGTTTTGTTGGCGGTCCATGAATGTACCACATGCACAGTCGGTAAAACTGAAAGATAGCGTTGGGCTTTGCTGTTGGGGATTTGTCACAGGCTCTATTTTTTTTGTCAACCACAATCCCTTGTATCCTACTTTCTCCTCCACTCCTGCTTTTTATTGTGCTACTCACTCTCACATGCCCAGTGAAGACTGCAATCACTGATGTGGATTTGAACGTGGAAACCAATGAACCCCCGCATATTTTGCATTTGCAAATTGGCATATTTGCAAATGATCTGGGAACATATCCTCCATTACTCGCTGAAAACCTTGCCTAGTTACTGTTTTTGTCATATATGCAAATCAGTCACCTTTTGGCAAATTACGCTGTTTAGAACTCAAAATAGTTTATGTAACTCGTATAGATCCGATGAGTTTTTCCTGGGGGGGCGCCGTCACTGACATCATAGGCTGTTTCGTACTCCTTGAACACTGGCAGCTAGAGCCATTCCACACATCCACCATCAACACACAGATGTAATGGTGAATATTACTCCGCAGCGGACTAATATGCGGCCTGAGGTTCCGCCTGTGCGCTCGAAGTCAGAGGAGTTGACAAGACCAGAAAAAAACTTTGTACTTTTACTCCGTTACAATGATCTAAATGTCGCTCACTACTTTTATTCATAAATTATTGTTTATGTATCGGCGGGACGGTGGACGACTGGTTAGATTGTCTGCCTCACAGTTCTGAGGACCGGGGTTCAGTCCCCGGCTCCGCCAGTGTGGAGTTTGCATGTTCTCCCCGTGCCTGCGTGGGTTTTCTCCGGGCACTCGGGTTTCCTCCCACATCCCAAAAAACATGCATGGTAGGTTGATTGACAACACTAAATTGCCCGTAGGTGTGAATGTGAGTGTGAGTGTTGTTTTTTTGTATGTGCCCTGCGATTGGCTGACAACCAGTTCAGGGTGTACCCCGCCTCCTGCCCGATGATAGCTGGGATAGGCTCCAGCACGCCCGCTACCCTTGTGAGGAGAAGCGGCTCAGAAAATGGATGGATGGATGGATGTTTATTTATCAACGATTTCGTGCGCGAGACTACGACTTCGACTTCAGCATCGGGCGCTGTTTGTGTCATCCAATTTAAACGCTAGTGACGTTTAAGTCTAGTTCACCAATCAAACGACACAAGAAAGTCACATGACCTCACACAACGTCTTCCATTTGGCTTCCCGGACGTAGGTATTCACACTAAATAAGCCTGCCCCGCTGATCGTTGTGCGTACGTGGCGGCCATGTTGGGAAGGTCTTTTGTATTTTCGCGTTGAGGTGCTGCAGGTCGGGGCCTGGTTGTAGTCCCAAGTGGAACCACGAAGCACACGTAACATTAGCGACAAGAGTTGATCCAGTAGTACATTTTGCATTAAATTAGGAAACACTGCTACAATTATCTAATTAGTTTACTCATGTTAATGTTAAATGTATTAAGCGACGGACCGATGTTAAGGATTATGTCACAACACAGAATTAACTAACTTCAAATTCAGAAATGGCCAATAAAAACTGAAAAATATATATTTGGGATTAGCCTTTGAAAGTTGGTAATAGTGAAAAATGAAGTGAAACAGACAATGATTTTAGATTTTCTAGAATGAGAGTGCTTAAAGAGGAGGATGCTATTCGTCTGGCACAGCTTGAAGCACGCATCAGGTGCAGGTGGAGATGGGCCTGGCTCAAGTTGGAGGCCAGAACAAAAAAGCAAAGAAATGAGACAAATTTATTTTTAATCTTAAATTTGTACTTTTTATTTGTTTACATTTTTTTGCCGTATTATACTCTTTAGAGTCTACCAGATTGCTTAATTTATGTTAAAATCAAAAACATTATCTGGGGGATTCTCTCTTGGATTCCCCCCCCCCCCAGACCCCCAATTAAAAAAAAAAAAAAATTTTGTCACCTTTTTCATGCCTTTGGTGTTTGCATGTCTGTTTTGTGCTCGGGCCAAAGCAAAAAAATTATTACATTGGTACCATCTTATGGAATTTTGGTGTTGTTGTTAGGATTAATTCATTGATGGTGTTTTTTCATCTAGTTTTGAGATGGCCTTTTTTGTTGGTGATCCTTGAATGTACCTTGTGCCCAGTCAGTGAAAATGAAAGTATGTTTTTGCTTCTCTCGTGATGCAGCTACTAATTCCCAGTTTAATCTACTTTGCCAACATTTATTATTGTGTGTAAATGCCAAAAGGTGAGTTTAATGATTTGTGTAAAGTGCTATTGCACATATTTGTTTGGCCATGTGTCATGTCAGTTTATGCTAGTGTATTTTTAGGCTAGTGTTCTAATACTGTTGATGAGCCTCATGCGTAGGTGGTTTGTTTCTGTTGAAACTGACTACTGACTAGTTATTTATGTAACATGGGTTCATGATCGTGTACATGCTAGATACATGGTGTTGATGCTTTGATCATTCTTTGTGTTGTAACAGACCATAGTAAATCAATCAATGCAAATGGCATACCACTCTCTGTATTAACTGCTTTGCCGCCATCTTGTGGCACCTCTGGAAATTACAAACTCCTTTTAGGGGGAGCATGATTTAGTTACGGATTTTCACTATAATAATAATAGCGGGGGTTCACTGTACTTTGGTATCACCAAAAAGGAGGATGTTGTGTTCTAGCTGGAGATCTGTGTATCTTGATCTTGTATTCGACACCTCTGTTTTGTTCGCACCCCTCTCCTTTACCTCAACCCTACTTCACATTGGCTCATCAGACGCCCAGCATGAAAAATATTTGAGCTTGAGCCTCTCACACTCTCATCACATTTTTGGGGTATATAAACATAGAAAATCTCACCAGTACAATATTTTTACATTTACTAAGATTCATCTTTCTGAATTTTCTCTTATTTTCTCTCTCTTCCTTTCCCACTTCCTGTTTCCTATATGTTTAACTATTGTGTGACCCATTTTTTGAGATACGTTATGGACATTCTTGTTATTTTTCTTGCATTGTTGTTTGTCATTGCATCCCCTCCCTGTATGTACATGCTGTATGTTTATTTTTGTGTCCTCTCCTCCCGTTCACTTCTTGCACCTCCCATACCACACCTCCCGCTTCTTTCCTCACCCCTCCCACACCTTTTCATGATTCATTGGTCCTTACCACTCCTGCCCCCAACATCTCAGCATTGGGACAAGGGAGGGTGTGATCCAGAAGAACCTGAGCGGTTTACTGCCGGTGCGTGACTTCCGCATGGACCCCAGCCTCCTGTACTCGCTGCCCCTGCTGGCCCTCAGTCCCAACCTCCTGGTGGTTTGGATCTTCCTCAGCATGACTTTTATCTTGGCAAGACTCCGCTGCAGCTGAGTGGCTGAAAATCGTTAGTTCAGTAGCGCCTGGCCCAATTCTTTGTAATTGAAAATAATATTCAGCATAAGGGTGGATTGATGTGGTTCAGGATCTCTGCCATTGTCCTATGCTAACTCTGCTGCATGTTCAACTGATGCCTCATCTACAGAAGCTTTATCCTGTTTCCTGTCAAATTTACTGGACAGATCTTAGTATAAATAATATACAGTAGTTATTTACTGTCAGAGTGTGGTCATTTTCTGTGAGTAACCCGTGGTCGTGCTCACAACTGTTTTGTGGGTCCACTGTGGTTTTGCAAAGCACTTTGGATATTGCCAACATGCAGGAAATGATGTCAAGTGACCTTAATGGATTGTTGTGGATCACAGAGTTTCTGCGTATGGCTTGTTGGAAGACTGCCCAAAACTGGCAAGTAACCCACATTGAAAGTAATATGTTCGCACAAAATTCATATTTAGGCATTTAAATAGCTACTTGTCTTGTCCTCATGCGCTTTTGCTCATAACTTCCATGCAAGATGAGGTTTACGTTGATGCCAGCTGTAGGTAGATATATTTCATGAAACTACATTTTCCTGCAATTGTTTGTTGTTCTAAATAACTGCACCTTAAATTATTTTTACTTAAGAATTCACTCTAACAATATGTAGAGAGAACTAAATTACATGACCATGGTGTATGTATGCCACCTACAAACCCAAAAGCACAGCGAGACAGATGCTTATCCCATCTAATCTGGGGCGTTAGCAGAGTAAAACCTGGACAAATCACCTGTCAGTCACAGGACTGACACGGTGAAACAGACAAACTTTTAAAATCACACCTTTTTACAATTTAGTCTTTAATGAACCTAACATGCAGGGTTTGGACTTTGGGAAGAACGCTAACAAACACAGACTAAACACAGGAAAAACTCCAAGTGGAGATTTGAACCCACATCCCACCCCAAGCTAGAAGGTTTAGCTTTTAAGCAGATTTGCTAACCACTGTGCTGTCACTAAATATACCGTATTGATGATGCATAGTTGTGCATAGAACAAACTTGAGTAATCTTGTCTGCTTCAATGTCTGTGTCTTATAATTGGCAATCTTTAATAATTTGAATTTTGTCAATTAGATTTTTTTAAATTTATTATGCCGAAAGATTTCCATCAAGAGGAAATTCAACTCCCACTCCAATGTACACTATTTTTTTTTTTTGTTGGACACCACACAAGAGCCAGATCACACACATGCAGGCATGCAAGGAGGGATTCAGAATAAAAGTGCGCAAAGAGTGCTGCACCACTTGAGCTGGTGTGGTCGGGAGGATCCTCGAAGCTCAAGGGAACCTCGACAGTAGCCAGCAAGCAGATATATAATGTTTCCTGGCAGAGTAGTGGAATCGATCATCTGTTGAAGAAGCATCCCTTTTCCCCCTCAATAAAATAAGTACTGTAACTGTAATTACCTTGGATCTGTTTAATTAGATATACTCTTACGTACGTTCAAAATTTGAACTCCGTTGCTAGGATGTTATCGGTCTCTCAGATATAGTGTGGACACTTTCCATATGTTGTACATGGGTTCCGTGTGCAGTATTAAAAATAATCTTACATTATGTGGAGATTGGTTAGGTATACAGGTCATTAGTTTTGCCCATTCTGCCTAATTTCTAGAACTTTTCTCTGTGTTTGTCTATCATACTCCTTTTGTGAATCGTGTAGTTTAAAGTTAAAATTTCACAGGACGTATAGAATGCAGTATTATCCCGGTAGATACTATTTTAAAACAATACCCTCATTTATTGGTGGAATGCTGGGTGATCTGCAAAGTTGTGGAAACTATATCGGAATAAAGTTGATGAGCCACACAATGAAGTTAAGGGAAAGAGTCGCGGAGGCTAGACTCAGGACAGAAGTGAGTATTTGTGAGCAACAGTATGCTTTCATGCTTGGGAAGTGTACCACAGATACATTATTTGCCTTTAGGGTGTTGACGGAGAATTACAGAGAGGGTCAGAACGAGCTGCATTCTGTCTTTGTAGAGCTAGAGAGAGGGAGAAATTGTGGTGCTGCATGAGAAAGTCTAGAGTGGCACAGAGGTTTATTAGTATAGTGCAGGACGTACGAGGGCGCCATAATAGTGGTGTGTTGTGCTGTAGGTGTGACTGCATCAGGGATCAGCTCTGAGCCTCTTCCTCTTTGAAATTGTGATGGACAGACTGACAGATGAGGTTAGACTGGAATTCCCATGGACCATGATGTTCGCAGATTACATTGTGGTCTGCAGTGAAACCAGGGAGCAGGTGGAGGGATATTTAGAAAGGTGGAAGCATGCACTGGAAAGGAGAAGAATGCATCAGAAACGCATTTGCTTCAGTGACTCCCGAAATGTTGTCAGATGTTGGTCAGAAACAGTGGCTTGATTGCTACGAAAAAGGGGGTGCATACGTCGAAGTGTACCACTGACTTACGGATGAACATTCCAAATCAAAGATGGTACCACAAATATTCAGTTAATTTAGGTTTTATCCTGTGAATTTCATCCACTTTATGTTTCAATTAAATATTCAATAAAAAATAAAAACCCACGAGTAACTTTTGAAACACCCTGTATAAATAGATATATACTGGTAGAAGGATGATGAGGATGGAGCTGCCAGGCAAGAGCGTTTAAGAGAAGGTTGATAGATGTAGTGAGGAAAGAGAACAGTTGGTGTTAGAGAGAAGGCTGCAGAAGATAGGCGTACATAGAAAAGAATGGCACGCCGTGGCGACCCCTAATGGGACAAGCCAAAAGGAAAAAAGATTTTTACGGGCACCTGACACCTTCACCGGTGTTGTACGTGATTGAGTTCAATGAACAAAAGTTCATGAGCCAGTTCTTATTTTGGGCACAACTGAGCTGAACTTAGTTCATTTCTGCCTTATGAACGTAATTGAGAACGTGGTCATTCTGGCGTCAAAGAACGGTTTTCGAACGAAAGTTCATTTTCATTCAAGAGTGCGAGGTTTTGTTACGGACTTCCAGGAAAACCCGTCTGAACACACTATATACGAGCCTTTATATGTCAGTGGATAAACACTGTATTTGGCAACCGATTCAGTGCAGTGTAGGCCGCCATTCATGACAGGCACTTTGCAGCTGCGTGAGAACATGAGGTGCGTTCAGGGACACTTCGTAAATGGGAGAGAATGTGCTCTTCAGTGGTTGTTTGGTAATGCAGTACATAATTGGAAAAAATTATTCGGCCTATTAGGAAAATTATTTGTATCAGAATTCTTTAGTTATTCTTTAATATAGTCAGCCAGAGCGGCAAGGAATGCAGTTATTTTGCTCATGTCATATTGTGTTGCGTGCTTTTGTTTGCACATTAAGGACAAAAGTCCTGTTTTTGTTTGAATTCCTCATTTTAAAAAAAGACCATTCAAGCAACACGATTTTCCTCATGTTTTTGCGATTGTAGGGTGAAAGCTGCAGCTGGCTACTAGTGTGGAATGAATGGGTGGCAACAATGGGAAAATGAAATGCCAGTATTTTAAGGGGAATAGCCCATCAGCAACATCCATCCATCCATTTTATGTACCGCTTATCCTCACTAGTGTCACGGGCGTGCTGGAGCCTATCCCAGCTATCTTCGGGCGAGAGGTGGGATACACCCTGAACTGGTCGCCAGCCAATCGCTGGGCACATACAGTGGGTACGGAAAGTATTCAGACCCCCTTAAATGTTTCCATCCATCCATCCATTTTCTGAGCCGCTTCTCCTCACTAGGGTCGCGGGCGTGCTGGAGCCTATCCCAGCTGTCATCGAGCAGGAGGCGGGGTACACCCTGAACTGGTTGCCAGCCAATCGGAGGGCACATACAAACAAACAACCATTCGCGCTCACAGTCACACCTACGGGCAATTTTAGAGTCTCCAATTAATGCATGTTTTAGGGATGTGGGAGGAAACCGGAGTGCCCGGAGAAAACCCACGCAGGCACGTGGAGAACATGCAAACTCCACACAGGCGGGGCCGGGGATTGAACCCGGGTCCTCATAACTGTGAGGCTGACGCTCTAACCAGTCGCCCACCCTGCCGCCCCTTAAATGTTTCACTCTTTGTTATATTGCAGCCATTTGCTAAAATAATTAAATGTACACTCAGCACCCCATATTGACAGAAAAAAACTTTTGCAGATTTATTAAAAAAGAAAAACTGAAATATCACACAGCCAGTATTATTATTCAGTTTTCCAGCCAGTATTCAGACCCTTTGCTGTGACTCTCATATTTAACTCGGGTCCTGTCCATTTTTTCTGCTCATCCTTGAGATGGTTCTACACCTTCATTGGGGTCAAGCTGTGTTTGATTATACTGATTGGACTTGATTAGGAAAGCCACACATGTGTCTATATAAGATCTTACAGCTCACAATGCATGTCAAAGCAAATGAGAATCATGAGGTCAAAGGAACTGCCTGAAGAGCTCAGAGACAGAATTGTGGCAAGGCACAGATTTGGCCAAGGTTATAAAGAAAATTCTGCTTCACTTAAGGTTCCTAAGATCACAGTGGCCTCCATAATCCTTAAATGGAAGACGTTTGGGACGACCAGAACCCTTCCTAGAGCTGGCCGTCTGGCCAAACCGAGCAATCGGGGGAGAAGAGCCTTAGTGAGAGAGGTAAAGAAGAACCCAGAGATCACTGTGGCTGAGCTCCAGAGATGCAGTCGGAAGATGGGAGAAAGTTCAAGAAAGTCACCATCACTGCAGCCCTCCACCAGTCGAGGCTTTATGGCAGAGTGCCCAGACGGAAGCCTCTCCTCAGTGCAAGATACATGAAAGCCTGCATGGTGTTTGGCTAAAAAAAAAAAAAAAAACACCTAAAGGACTCCAAGATGGTGAGAAATAAGATTATCTGCTCTGATGAGACAAAGATAGAAATTGTTAGCCTTAATTCTATGCGGTATGTGTGGAGAAAACCAGGCACTGCTCATCACCTGTTCAATACAGTCCAACAGTGAAGCATGGTGGTGGCAGCATCATGCTGTGGGGGTGTTTTTCAGCTGCAGTGACAGGACAACTGGTTGCAATCGAAGGAAAGATGAATGCAGTCAAGCACAGGGATATCCTGGACAAAAACCTTCTCCAGAATGCTCAAAACCTCAGACTGGGTCGAAGGTTCACCTTCCAATAAGACAATGACCCTAAGCACACAGCTAAAATAATGAAGGAGTGACTTCAGAACAACTCTGTGACTGTTCTTGAATGGCCCAGCCAGAGCCCTGACTTAAACCTAATTGAGCATCTCTGGAAAGACCTGAAAATGGCTGTCCACCAACGTTCACCATCCAACCTGACAGAAGTGGAGAGGATCTGCGAGGAGGAATGGCAGAGGATTCCCACATCCAGGTGTGAAAAACTTGTTGCATCAAGACTCATGGCTGTATTAGCTCAAAAGGGTGCTTCTTCTAAATACTGACCAAAGGGTCTGAATACTTATGGCTGTGTGATAGTTCAGTTTTTCTTTTTTAATAAATCTGCAAAAAATTATTTTTTCTTTTTTTTCTGTCAATATGGGGTGCTGTGTGTACATTAATGTGAGGGGGGAAATGAACAAATGTTTCGGCTGCAATATAACAAACAATGAACAAACAGTGAACAATTTCAGGGGGACTGAATACTTTCCGAACCCACTGTATAAACAACCATTCGCACTCACATTCACACCTACGCGCAATTTAGTCTTCAATCAACCTACCATGCATATTTTTGGGATGTGGGAGGAAACCGGAGTACCCGGAGAAAACCGACGCAGGCACGGGGAGAACATGCAAACTCCACACAGGCGGGGTCGGAATTTGAACCCCGGTCCTCAGAACTGTGAGGCAGATGTACTAACCAGTCTTCCAATGTGCCGCCCCATCAGCATCTGGGGGAGAAAGAACTGAACTCATTCATTTTTAAATGCTGAATTTAGTTCAAAATGTTGCATTATGAGCTACTGTATGAATTGAACTAGTTCTTTTTTGGAACGGTGCACTGAACTTTTAACTAGTTCGCATAGAAAACAAACTTTCCCAACACTGACCTCCACCAATAAAAAGTTAAGTTAATCAAAGGTTCAAAGTGAAAATAGTTCAACTTGGCAATTTAGTTGCACTTTTGGTTGCAGTTGGGTGTTCTTCCTCCAATAGGTGGCCTGAAAACCTGCTCTAAGATATTGAGCATCTGCTTCCATCTGATCCATCCATTCAGTTTCTATAGTGCTAGCCAACAGAGATTCTAACTCACATTTCCTGACTGTGAGAGGGAGCATTTACTGTACTATTCCACTGTGCTCTGTGTACATACTGCCACTGCTGAATTTACTCGGTTAAATTTTTTTTATTTTAAGTTTGACCCATGAATTAATTTAATGTATGTTTATGCAAAAGGAAGTCAACATTATTTGTCGTCAGCTGCCTCCATCCTAAAAGGTTAAGATCTTGCTCTTTACATACACAGTATTTCCGTTCATTTGAAATGTCCAAATTAAATATTTCTGAGCACCCGAGTGGGCCTTGTTTGTCTGCTCGCTTGTTCTGAACTACCTCTGAGAGACACTTTAGGTGTTTGTGTCAAATCCATGAAAATACAAAGGAATTAAGTAAAACAATGTGTATGTCTGCGTAAATGCATGCGTGCATTCATGTGTTATGACACTTGAGTGATTGCCCTTAAATTGTTTAAAAAGACTAACAAACAAACAATAATGTCGTTTTTTTGTCCAACACTAACATCATTTATTATAAAGTGCTTGTGCTGTTTTCCAGAATTGTATGTAAATGCTTTTATTGAAACACAGTATATTTGAAACGTATACATAGTATACGCTTATATGTATATAAGATCGATAGCTGTATTATGATGCTTATGCAATAAAGCTGACTGTATTATTGCTCCATTATATGATGTTTTTGTTATTTGCCACATTTGAGAATGAAATTAGTTCTCATTCTCTAATCAGATAGTTGTCACGTTCACAGATACATAAATATTTTCCTATTCATTTTGTTAGTTGTGAATGGAGAACTTGTCAAATCACCAGATGATGCTCTTATCAATTCAATCCAGCTGTTTATTTTTCCAGTTCAGACAGTCAAAATGTTGAATTTTGCTGTGAAATGCTGCTCATTACACAAAATGCACTTTAAACTGAGCTGTCAGCATTTCCCCGAAACAAACATCCTTCACCATTTGAATCAAAGCTGCAATAATATCCTGCTGTGTCCAAAGTCCTTCCTTTTCTTCCACAAGAGCAAGATCTATTGGGATCCCCAGACATAACATCAGATGGAAAATCTTTTTGCTTAAGACAAAGAAAAGAGGCTGTCTTTTCCTATTAATGTGGTAATAGTTGATGTCCTCTGACTATTTGTAGCACACACAGAGTAAGTGATTTATTCGTGACCTGTGATATGTTTCTTATTTCATCAGCGAGGGCTGTAGACGTGAGAACACTGTGAAGAACGTGGGCTCTAGAAAGTACGCCTTCAACTGCCTGCAACTCAAAGCTTTCCCGAGACACTACCGGCCACCCGACGGCACCTATGGGAAGGTGGAAACCTGATGGGAATCCACGCCCTTAAGGGTAAAAATCATCAAAACCTCACACTGTTCACAATTCTACATCCGCCACGTTCCCAGCAATGCTGGGACTCACTGCTGCCTTCGTCATAAAAGCCTTCCTGGACTATAATAGTATGTTCTGCACTGTAGTTGCTTTTTCACTATATGCACAATTGAGTGCCTATGATTGCAGAGGTGTATAAAACGTATCCTTAAATAATGTACCCGACTCCTAGTCACATCCAAAAACTCCTTCAGCTTAAAAATCAGTGGAATGTAGTTGCAATCAGGAAGCAGAAAGACGTGTGTAATATTTAGACTAAAATATTTATATTTTGTCAAAGTTATGCTGTCAAATGTGTTAATTTACATATAGACTTATGTCAAATTCGTGGAAGTGTGGTGAAATTTTGTTTTCCTTTGCTCACCATGAGTTTATGTACAAGCATCTTAAATGTGCTTAGATCCCTTGGGGGAAAAAAAAGTTACATTCGTCCATTTTATTGTGCAGTATTCTTTTTCTTGTAATTTGTTTTTAAACAAGACATGCATTTTTTTTTTCATAATTTAAAACAGTTCCCTGGTTGTAAATAAAAGATCTGTGACATTCTTCAGTCAAAATAGTGTTACTTACTTGTCAGACTCGATTTGAAATCACTTGTTTTATCAAATGTTTTGGTCATTCTTCCCCAGCCTTGTTATACTGGCCCAATGGACTTTCATTACCATGGGAACTGGGGGTTGAGCTAGGGCGTTGCGACTAAGCAAGCGGCTACTTGTTCTAAAACAGCCCAAAGTTTGGAGAGAAAGCAGCATTATCTGCAAAAATCATCATGACCACATGAGGGAGTGCGTGCTCTATGCTGGGCACATCAGTAAATGTTTATTATTATGTAACTTTCCTTTTTCATAATTTCTTCTGTAAATGAGTATTCCCTTTTGAAAAGTGAGCTTTCATTTCACAGTAAACACAAGAACAATTTCCCAAATGTTTGATGACTTAAGCTAATTGTTGACAATTACTTTTTTTTTTATATCTATAATGTAACTTGGTCAGACTTTCATTGGGATCCATCCATTTTTGCAACATAAATAATTTTAGTAGAAACATTATATTTGTGTGTGTGTGTGTGCACATTGACAAATCTCATTTGCAATCCATGCTTTGTAATATTGTCTTATGGCATAGAAAAGAGTGATTTTGAAAGAAAATCAAGGTTTTCTAACATATCTGATGGGGTGTGCTCCTTTATTTTAAACTGCAACTGAATTCCACAAGACTTTTGCGTGGGTAGGCAAGAAGAGATCGTTGCACATAAAAGTGCAGATGGATTTTGAACAGACTAGCTGTTTGACTCAAGCCACATTGCTGATTAAAAATATTTTATTTCTCAAAACACTGTAAATATACATACAGTATTTACCTGGCACTGGGTTTATAACTTTTTGTTGTGTGTTAAACAGGACTTTTGACTGAGGTTGCGATACGGTAGTAGTACGTGACCCTGTTTATTTTTTCAGTTTACACATTATAATACTGATGAATAACATTTTCCCAATGAACCGTGCTCTTTCATGAAATCTCCGTTTTAAAGGGAAAAAAAATCACAAATAAATTTTTGTTAGTTAAAACCCATGTGATGTTACTGTTGGTTTCAATCTTATGAGTAGGCCTGTTAAATTTCAATGAATCATCCTTCTACTACATCCTGACTTAATGAGTTTGCGGTGAATAGTCCTCCACACTGATACAGTACTGATGCAGTAAAAAAAAAAAACGATCAACAAAATATTTTAGCGAGTTGACACTTGAGGCGGTATAAGGGGAAATCAAATAGTTTCAGTATTAAAGCTGTTCTCACGCCTCCCTGAATTCTATGAATGGCTGTGACTACTTAGAAGCGTCACGTAACCCGTTTCAAATTCCATGAACAAAACAAACCATTAAAGTAAATGTGTCACGGATCTTAACAACGCACCATTGATGGTCAGCAGCTACCTCAGATGTTCACTTTTGCTACATAAAACCAAAACTTTGTTTACTAGGAGCTATTTAAGCTAAATGAGCTCTTTGTTGCTTAATATGTGTATTTCCATAAGTTCAATTTCAATTGCATAAACAACCTTCCTGCACAAAGAATAAAGTAATTATTAGATGGGTTCAAACTACATTTTAAACATTTACCCAGTTCCCAGACCTTCAGCTTAAATTCATTGTTATTGACTAGAAGTGTAAGGAATGAAGGAGACTAACTTGCACCAAACCTCCGATAATTATTAACTCTCCACTACGCATACACCAGGGTTATTTTATTTGCATTTTGAATTAGGTTTAGTGGTTAACTTCTCTACACACTTGTATGATGGTTAAAACATTGTCTTTATAGTTAATCAAGGTATTAGGATAAGGACAGTTTGACCCCTGAAATTAACGAATTTAATTGATTTATAATTTCCATTTATTAGGAAGCCCAAATAATTTGGTCGTTGACCACTGTCCTGGAACAGATTTATTTTCTGTAAGTAAATTCTCAAAATTCAATGTTTCCAGTAGTTTATAGAAACAATTTATTTTACTCAAAACATATACCACGGTGGCCGACTGGCCAGAGTGTCAGCCTCACAGTTCTGAGGACCCGGGTTCAATCCCCGGCCCCGCCTGTGTGGAGTTTGCATGTTTTCCCCGTGCCTGCGTGGGTTTTCTCCGGGCACTCCGGTTTCCTCCCACATCCCAAAAACATGCATTCATTGGAGACTCTAAATTGCCCGTAGACATGACTGTGAGTGCGAATGGTTGTTTGTTCCTATGTGCCCTGCGATTGGCTGGCAACCAGTTCAGGGTGTACCCCGCCTCCTGCCCGATGATAGCTGGGATAGGCTCCAGCACGCCCGCGACCCTAGTGAGGAGAAGCGGCTCAGAAAATGGATGGATGGATGGATATACCATTTTACTCAAACATGTACTTATAAATAGCAACAACAAAAAATCATACGTACAGTATACAGTAATTCTTCGCTATATCACGGGTAACCTATTACGGATTCAGTGAATTGCAGATTTTTGTAATCATATTAATTTCGCCAAATAACAGTATTTCTTTATATACTTTTTCAATTGCCGTGGTAAAATATACATTTTCTAGCTTAAAACAATAAAACCAAATGAAAATTACTTAAGAGATTTCCGAGTGTCTTTGAACGCATCGCTTTGCATGCCTGTGAGGGCAACCAAGGGGTGGGGGAGCGGAGTTTGTTGATGCCATAAGTTACGTCTCACAGTAACTGGGTTTCGTTACTTTATCAATAAATGTGAGATAAATAGACTAACGTTGCGGCGTATATCATTGGAAGATGTTACAATACTTTATTTTAAGCCCACGATGCCGCCCAAATGTTCTGTGCCAGCCAAGGTACCTGGCAGTTGGCAGCAGAGGAGGCTGGGACCTGTAACAGCTAACTAGCAGTAAAGATGCACCTTCTCGACCTGATGAAGGAAGTGAGGTTTGTGCCTGTCAGCAGCCATTATGGCATAAGAAAAAGAAGAAGAATCACCTTTTATTGTCATGAACATGCATGCATGTATGCACATGAAATTTGTTCTCTGCATTTTACCCATCACAGTGAACACATACACATGTTAGTGGAACACACTGGAGCAGGGGGCAGCTGAAGCACCCGGGGAGCATTTCGGGGTATCAGTGTCTTGCTCAAGGACACCACAGCCGTGAGTCCAGGGTATGTTGGCGGATGGTCCAGTCGGGGTCTTGAACCTAGGTCCCCCACGGTGGCAGGCGATGATCTTAAGCATTGGGCCACGGCTCCATAAATAAATTAATGGAAATTGTGTCAGAGTGACAGCTGTAATGCTCTTTCCAGCTGTGCAACGCATTTAAAAATCGGCATCAACTTCAACGCTGAGTACCCTTATAAAATGTTACAGCCATCCATCCAGTTTTCCGCTCATCTTCACTTTGTTGTTAGTATTATTTATGTTTAAGAGTATACTGTAAAAAGTCATCAAGCGTGTAGGAAATGTTTATGAGTATGGTAGAGCTTAATAACAGTGTGGGAAAGATTAATAAGTGTGGGACTGGGGAGATTCATACAGCTTTAAAATGTGTAAAAAAAATAATTTAAAAAATAAAAACATGGCCACCACTTTGCGGCTTTCACCTATTGCGGGGGTGGTCCGGAACCTAACTCTCGCCATAAACTAGGGATCACTGTACATGAACTGATACGTTTCCACTGTCAAAACACTAGAGCTGTGAACGAGCAGTTTTAAAGCATTTAACAGTGGAATTGCTTGACTTTTTACACCCTACACACATACATCACTGAAAACATTTGAGTGAGATAAGATCAACTCTATTTATTGGAATTGTGTTGTAAGGGATGTACAGTACAGGCATGTCAGTTTGATTTCACATGCAATACCAGATATGAGGCAATGAGGTGTCAGAAGTCACATGCTAACCTGAACAAATTGTGTTATAACATTCACCAGTATAAAGAACTGGCTGATGGGGTGCACCAACAGATGCTTCACAGAGAATGATTTACTGACTCCTCGCCAACATGAATGCCTCTTTATCCACCTCCCAACTCCTTTGCATCATGCCTGTCTTGGCTATCCTGCTCCTTGCCTTTGGTAAACTTTTATCCCGCCGGCAGTGCTGTTCTCCAGTAGATGGACATGGCTCCGCCGTGCTGATAACCGGCTGTGACAGCGGCTTTGGATACGAGCTGGCTCGATGCTTGGACCGCAAGGGGTTTGTGGTCTTTGCCGGCTGTTTGTTTCCACAGGGAATGGATGCCCAGAACCTGGCCAGAGAGAGCTCCGGTAATTTGAAAATCCTCAAACTGGATGTCACCAGTGATGCAGATGTGCAGCAGGCAAAGAGGATTGTCAAGGAGAACCTACCAGAAAAAGGTGAGAAGAGAAAACATGATTATGTACGAAAATGTTATTTTATTTAATTTTTGACTCTTGAAATGGAGAGCATCAAAGAGCAATTCTGAGACCACACTGCATCTTTATTATTTTTACCGAAAGAAAAAACTAACTTGCTTATCTCCAGGCCTGTGGGCAGTGGTTAACAACGCCGGCATCTCAGACTGGGCAGAGATAGAGTGGAGCACAATTGAAGACTTCCGCCACATGGTGGACATCAACCTCTTTGGCTGCATCAGGATGACTGTGGCCTTCCTGCCTTTGGTGCGTGCTGCAAAAGGTAAAGACCACACCAATCACAGTCGTGTCGTGGTACCCTATTGTTCATCTTGATTACTCACAGGCCGGATGGTTTTCGTGTCGAGCATCTTCTCTTTCTTCAACTGTCTGAACATGGGAAGTTACAGCGTGTCAAAGCGAGCACTGGAGGCGTTTGCCGACTGCTTACGGGTGGAAATGGCCAGCTTTGGTGTGAAGGTACTTTGACAAACCAAAACCACAAACAAATCATGCGATTTTGAGGAAAGAAAAATTTATCATAGCTTCACAAATGTTTTTTTGTTGTTGGCGTGTGAGTGGAGAACCAGCATTATTAAAATGTTTTACATTTCTCTTTGTATCACTTTTATGGTAAATGACACCCACATGGGCTATGAGAAGGTTTAGTTTAGGCTATGGGATTGCCAATTTGTTTGGTAACCTAACAGCTAAATCATATGATCTCGGATCATGGGTATGCCCACACCTCTGACCACCCCTCAAGTAACATTTGAACAAGAAGCTGTAAAAGAAGCTTTAAAAAAAAAAAAAATCAATTAGATCCCCTGCATGAATACTGAACTCTCTGTATGAACAAACAAGTAACATCTGGCCAAAGATACAAAATACTGCTATACAAAGATTAACGGAAATAAGCAATTAAATTTATCAACATGAACAACCTATTTGAAATATGAATGGACGGGGATAACAATGTCTATTGCACTGATGTAATACATAATATATATGGTGTTTATGTACGTTTGTTTGTGTTTATGTATGCAGCTCTGCCTTGCTCAAAGACAAATGTATCCTTAAGAAGATGTATAAAGAGAAAATCTGAACCCTCAACTATGTTTCCCCTCTTAGGTTAGCATCATTCAGCCAGGGAACTTTTGCCAAGCCACCAACATTGTGAAGATGAAGACCCTGTCTGATATTTGGATAAAGTTCGATGATGAGCGCAAGCAAATCTTCAACCAAGCCTACATTGAGCTGGCCATCGAGTACTTTGTCTCAACATGCAAGATGGGCTTCAGCAACGCTGACAAGGTCATCACTGCCATGCTGCATGCCCTTACAGCCCCTCGCCCAAGACATAGGTACATGGTAGTCTCAATCATGGATCGGGTGTGCTTCCAGCTCTACCTTTTTCTCCCCACTGCGCTCACTGACTCTGTGTTTTCTCTTAGCTCTATGTATGCTAAAAGAAAAGAAATGTTGTATGTGAAGTAGGAAAATACTTTTCATTGTTTTTATTTAACTCTCAAATGATGTGTAAAATGACGTTCTGTTCGGTAATCATCTCCATGTCATAAAGCTTTAGTAGAAAAGCTCTTTTAAGACGATGTCACATAGAATTAAGCAAAAGAGAAATTCTTTCTTTCAGAGACTTCGGAGAAAGGTGCTTCAGTATACAAATTAAGAAAAATAAGTCTTGAATCTGAAGATAAATGCCCATTAAACAACAAAGACGCGTTGAAGTTGATGCGGATTTTGAATGCGTTGCACAGCTGGAAAGAGCATTTATTTATGTTCTTCATTTCACATATGGCCATTTGTCTCGCTTGCACAAGATAGCAAACTGCTTGGGGCACTCTTGTGTATGACCTCCTCACTCCAGCATCACTCATGCCACAGAATCCTGATTGTAGATGTATATATGCAATGTTATGTGTTTTATAAAAAATATATATAGACATTTTTCTCTTGGGGTGACTGATAAAGGGTCGTTTTCTTTTACTTTTGTGTATTAAAAATTTATCACTATGTTCAGAATACCTATCATCAGAATGTGTTTTCCTGAAATCAATTTGACATCCTGCCCTTGTGATGCGTGTAATCTGTGGGAGCAAAATAAATTGCTAGTGCTCGTTCGAGCCTTGTTGAGATTAGCTTTAATTTTTTTTATGTAGCCATAACACTGAGACAGATGTATCCAAACAAATTCTGAAAAATGGCTCGCTTTTTCTGATAATGAACACTTTCTTCGCCGATAGCACTCCACCATGTCTCACGAAAAGCGGCCTTTTTTTTTTTTTTTTTTTTTTTAAATGGTCAGTATGAGGCGGCACGGTGGGCGACTGGTTAGAGCGTCAGCCTCACAGTTCTGAGGACCCGGGTTCAATCCCCGGCCCCGCCTGTGTGGAGTTTGCGTGTTCTCCCCGTGCCTGCGTGGGTTTTCTCCGGGCACTCCGGTTTCCTCCCACATCCCAAAAACATGCATTAATTGGAGGCTCTAAATTGCCCGTGTGAATGTGAGTGCGGATGGTTGTTTGTATGTATGTGCCCTGCGATTGGCTGGCAACCAGTTCAGGGTGTACCCCGCCTCCTGCCCGATGACAGCTGGGATAGGCTCCAGCACGCCCGCGACCCTAGTGAGGAGAAGCGGCTCAGAAAATGGATGGATGGTCAGTATGAAAATAAAACCTCCATTCATGGTATAGTGTGAAAGTATGAGATTTGTAGAAAAATCATTTTCTTTACCCGAGTACATTACAGATGTTTATTCACCTGACTAAAGGTCAAAAGTAAAACAAGTTGAAGGAAGAATAGTGGCAAAATGTGAGGATTGATTAACAGCACAGCCACAGAAACTGGTAGATGTTCGAATCTGTACTGGGAGAAAACATGTACAAGTTTAGGAGATGAGCCAGAACCTTTCCAGTTGCTAGACATTCTACAACCTCAACTTTGTACACAATAAATAGTGAGTTTAGCTTCAAAGCTTGGTTAAATCTTTAACCTGGTATTTGATCAGTAGTGTGAGGTTAGGGCCATCAAGGCCTTCTCTGCGCTGACCAACATTTACAAATTAATTATTTGTTCTGTGAAATTATATAAATGTATTATTCCTAACAGCCTACTCTCTTCATTTTGTAGCATTTCTCTTGGCTGTACCACTTGCAGTACATACTGTAAATGTAGATGTTACATTTTTTTTTTGTCCAATCACATTTCAAAGTCGTCCACACCAGGCCAGAGAAGTAGCCCTTGATCACGTCAGCCTTTTTCCGTCCGCTGATTAGTTCAGCTCATTAGTTCATTAGGTCAAAGCAAAGCTTAGTCAACTTCGACTAGTAAACCACATCTGTTGCAATCTGTGCACATGAATACATTTCATAATCAGCATCTATGGTGAGTATGATGTATTTTATGTAATTTATTGTTGATGTTTTGTTTCACGTTATTAGATAAACATTGAGCATGAATTATTAGATAAACATTGAGCATGAACTGCTACCGATGGTGTACATGGCACAATAGTAAAGTAAAGCAGCCTGGGGTAAAATGACCTTTTCCACATTAAAACTTCATCATTCGTCGGGGGGGTGGGTGTTCTGAAGCCTATCCTAGCTTACTCAGGGCGAGGGGTGGTGTATTATGGCCAAACAGTTAGTTTTGTCAGACCACAGGACATGTCTCCAAAAATTAAGGTCTTTGTCCCTGTGTGCATTTGCAAACTGTAATCAGTCTTTTTATGTTTCTTTTAGAGTAATGGCTTCCTCCTGGCAGAGTGGCTTTTCAGCCCATGTCAGTAAGGTAGCTGCTTCACTGTGGACAATGATACTCTTACCAGCTTCAGCCAGCATCTTCACAAGGTCTTTTGGTTTTGTTCTTGGGTTGATATGCACATTTCAGACCAAAGTACAGTGGGTACGGAAAGTATTCAGACCCCCCTAAATGTTTTACTCTTTTTTTTATATTGCACCATTTGTTAAAATCACTTAAGTTATTTTTTCCCCCATTAACGTACACACAGCACCCCATATTGACAGAAAAAAATGGAATTGTTGAAATTTTTGCAGATTTAAAAAAAAGAAAAACTGAAATATCACACAGCCATCAGTATTCAGACCCTTTGCTCAGTATTTTGTAGAAGCACCCTTTTGAACTAATACAGCCATGAGTTTTTGGGAATGATGTAACAAGTTTTTCACACCTGGATTTGGGGATCTTCTGGCATTCCTCCTTGCAGATCCTCTCCAGTTCTGTCTGGTTTGATGGGGAACGGTGGTGGACAGCCATTGTCAGGTCTCTCCAGAGATGCTCAATTGGGTTA
The DNA here is from genome assembly GCF_024500385.1 of Phyllopteryx taeniolatus. NCBI lineage: Eukaryota > Metazoa > Chordata > Actinopteri > Syngnathiformes > Syngnathidae > Phyllopteryx > Phyllopteryx taeniolatus. Next base: position 17,101,520 of record NC_084502.1, on the reverse strand, counting down.
AAGTCAGGGCTCTGCTGGGCCGTTCAGTGAGAAGAAAAAGCATCTTTTTATATAGTGTGGTTAGTTAGTTAGTGTGGTAGTGTAGTTTTTCTACCAGAATTAATTAGCTTTGATAAAGCAGTTGATTGAGTTGAAAGCAAGAAAGCTTACTTTTACAAGTAAAAAAAAAATATATATATATATATTTATTTATTTTTTGTGGGGAAAAAAACATACATACCACAGCACCATGAGGTCCTCTTCTTCATGGCTAAGGTGAAATGGAAGGGGCATGAAAAGATTGTGGTCGCATGGCCACAAACGTGTTATGTTGGCGAGATACAGGGGGTTACCCACATTACCCAATGACTCATATTGCCCCGTTCTCCAGTAGTCCTTAATCACAAAAGAGTATCAAAAGGGCTTCACGTGCCTACAGTTGAAAAAGATTGGTGATTTCCCCTGTACTAAACCCATTTGGGGGAAAAAGAAGAAACCTTAAGAAGGGACCACGGATGGAGGAATCCCCCTTCCAGGATGAGCAGGCTGCAATGGATGCCGAGTGGGCAACATTCATCATATAATACAGTATAGTGCAGTAAAATGTTAGTTAAAACAGCTTTAGAGTCAATGAGATGACGCCAGCAGATAGACACATCGGGCAAAGTGGTTCTTCCTCAAAACCTGACCCAGTGGGTTGATACAAAATCCTCCACAGTAATGCCACCAGGGAAGCGGTCCACCTTAACTCTTCTCCCAGTAGGGCAGCGCAGAACCCCACACAGCAACAGCCTCAGTTCGGTCACCGCAATCTCTCCAAGCAGGAGGGGTGAGGTGATATGCGGCAGTAACACAGGCCAAAATCCAGATGTCAAGGAAATTTGCATACTAGGTTTGGTTTAACTAAATGCTAAAGTGTAAAAATAAGTACGTCGAGATTTGAAAATTTCTTCACAGAAAGCTGTTCTCATTTAGGCAGGTAGGGCACTCCAGTCCTCAAGCCCAAATAGAGAATGCTCGAGAACCAACGACACTGGTTACAGATCCTCCTTTCTGCTTGACCTTACAGCCAAACAGGACACACACACAAAAGAAAATTCTTAAGAACCTTTAGACTTCTTTTTAGCTCTCGGGGTCACATAAAGAACAGCATTTTGCGAGCATAGTTGCAGGATGGAACACACAGTACCACTAATTTAGCAACATAGGAAGGTTCTAGCCATGTAATATTTTATAAGTAACAGAACCTTGAAGCCAGTGCAAGTTGGCCAGGATGGGGGTAATCTGATCAAATTGTCTTGTCTTTGTCAAAAGTCTTGCTGCAGCATTTCGTACTAACTGCAGGCTTAATAAAACGCTTAAAGGATGAAAATGATCTCAAACTGGGGCCACAGCATAACTGCAACGTTTACATTTTTGGAGTAAGATTGATACTGATACAACTGAGAAATATTTTATAATGGATTGTATAATTATAATTGCACTCGTTTGTCTACAGGTTGGTGTTTATCCTATATAGTACTAATTGTCGTATAAGGTTATTTGCTGTGTGTGTTTTACAACTTCACGTGTCTCTTCGGCTTCCGTATTTGCTGAGTATAACAGCTTCGCTAAAACGAAGCATCTCACTCAGTTTCTATGTTGGGGTTTTGATTTCCGATTTTAACACAACGCCAGCCTTACATTTTTACCTGCCTCTTATCCACATTTGAATATAAATTATCTGATATTTTTCTCAACGATAACGCATTTTGTCTTTGTGTTTCCTTTATGTACATTTGGTTGTATTTGCCTAAAGCGCCATTAAAAGACATGGCATAATAATGGCCTTATGTAAGAAATTAAATTTAGGGCTTTAAATGTAAATAAATACAATAATTATACTCGTTAGTGGTACCTCATATTACCTCTCCGGACCGTTCCTTCAGAGTTTGTGCTATTATAGACGATCTTTGCCGTTCGCCTTGTCAACAGACGAGGAGGCTCCAACTCTGCTAGCCTAGCTTCCACTTTAGCAGATGCATGCTACACAAACGTTTTCCGGTTTAACAAAAACGAAGAAAAGAACGAGCTGGTAAGGATGACTATTAAAATGTGACAATATACTCTGATGAGCCCCGTAAGTATGTGCTTGCGTCTTTTTAGTTGAACGAGTTCGCCACTGATAGCCGGCTTGTGTTTTGTACGAGCGGTGGCTAACTGGATGGCACCTGTCCGACGTCAGAGTGCGTGTTTGGTTTGGGAGCACTGACTGACATGTCACATTTTCTCCTCGCCGACAGACCATCAGCACTCTGGACAGTTTGACGGGCAGCGACGGAGTGTTTTAGGACACGCTCATGGCGAATTCAAGCCCACGGATGGAAACCGAGAGGATGGGGTAAGGAGGATTAATGTGATGTTTGCTTGTGATCACTCATGGGGGGTTACTGCAGTATAGTATTTACACAAAAATAGTCTTATTTGCTAACATTAAAAGCGTATTTTATGTCTTCATATTGTTGTTAAATAAAGATATTTAAAACCAAGATAACGGTGAACACTGATGTCATACAAAACAGTCTCCAATTTCGTGTTATTGTCCCTAATTTTGTTGTATCCGAACCATACGTCAACACACACCCCAATGAAAAATACACTGGAGTGGATCTTATATATATATATTTTTTTAAATGTATGGAATTATAAGTAATTACGGATACAGCATCACCAAAGAACAATTAGTCATGGAAACAGGCTGGGGGGGGGGGGGGGGGGGGGGGGGTAAATCACAAATCCTGCGTTGCACCAAAGAAAAAAACCTAAAGGAACCTTAGGTAGTCATTTTGGCATTGTTTCTTTTATGTTAAGAATTAGATTATTTCCATACATCCATTCATTTTCAGAAACACTCATCTTTGTTTCGTTGTTGTAAAAGTTCTGCCTTTTAGCAGTCCTTGATGATGAGTCATCTATGGTGTCCTTGTATGATATCTGCCCCTCAACTGTGTGGTTGTATGCTTAGGAATTTATTATTTTTTTTTTTAATAACCTGTCCTGTTCAGCTGCATGGCCTTGCAGAATGGTGGATCTTTGTCTTTTGTGATGGAACAGTTTTGATGTGCAACAGGGAAGTTTGAAATACTAATTTTTAAGTTTTGTAATTATTCAGATTTTTATTGAAAATGCAGCCGGACAGAAAAGGGTTTTAGGGGACAGACAGAGGGACAGCGTGGACAAGGGGAATAGGGGTGCGAACCACAGCAGAACAATAGTTAGACAGTCTAGAAATTTGAGCAGACACGGGACACGGATATGGGCCAATGTCAGCTGTCTCTCAGGTCCCCCTTTAGCTCGAGCCCGAGGCAGTTGCCTGGTTCGCCTTCCCTGTTACGATGCCTCTGAACAATCAATTCTTTGATTGAAGAACAAATGTATCTATGTTAAGTATTACTCATTCCCCTGACCCAATCATTCAAAAATGGAACGATCATCCAAAAGTACCAACAAAGCCCCATTTAAAGTGTTATATGAGATGTAGATATACATAGAGATATTCAACTGTAATTGCATGAAATCAGGATTATGCTCAAATTGATTTTTTTCAGCTATATTTATTTATATATTTATTTATACTATGATGAGCTAACGTTCAATTTTGTAAAATCCTGGTTTATTTCCTGAATTCTTGTTAATTCCCATGGAAAGTTTCCACCTTTTGAAAATTCATAGAATTTTGAAACACCCCTCCGGTCACTTAATTGTCTAACATGTTTTAACATGTTAAGACAATTAAGTGACCTGACCCTTTACAACTATGTCCTGTATCTAATAACTTGCAGCTTTGGAGATGACGGTGGAGGAGAGCGAGGCCTGCTGCATGTCTGGAAGGGCTACTCTTACAGTGTGATCCCCGAGAAACTGCTCCTTCCCCAGTCTGTTCTCCATGTAGCTCTGGGCAAAAATCATGGCGTTTTACTGGTGAAAGGTACGCATGGTGGTGTTTGCAATGTTCAAAACCATGTCCCTGTTTTTAATGCCCTTGTTGTGTACAATTAGGTGGTCAGGTGTTCACTTTTGGGCACTGTCCATGGAAGCAGAGTCAAGTGGCAGAGTTTGAGGCGCCCACTTTGGAGAGTGCGCTCAGTGGACAGCGGGTTGTCGCTGTAGCTGCTGGAAGCTTGCACAGTGGGGCGGTCACAGAGGACGGCGGCGTCCACATGTGGGGCGACAACAGTGCCGGACAGTGTGGCTTGTCGGGCCTCAGCACCGTCCCCAACCCGACTCCAATCGTTCTGGCAGAGTCTGACTGTAGCTCCTTGCTGACGGTGCCTGTAGTGGAGCTCGCCTGCGGGGAGCAGCACACATTGGCACTCTCGGTCCAGCAGGAAGTGTGGGCTTGGGGCAGCGGTTGTCAGCTGGGATTCAGTGCCACAATTTTTCCTGTCTGGAAACCTCAAAAGGTTGAGCTCCTGGCAGGCCGGTTTGTACTTCAGGTGGCCTGCGGGGCTTCGCACAGCCTGGCACTGGTGCGCTGCCTGGGCCCCCAGGACATCCAACGGCCCCCTCCAGACAAATGTGGGCAATGTAAGCAGCTGCTGTACACCATGACAGACAAGGAGGATCATGTCATCATCTCTGACAGTCACTACTGCCTGCATTGCTTGGAGCATCCCAAGGATGAGGAGAGGCTTAAAGCACCTTCTATAACTCCTGGGCTCAAGACGTTTCCATCAGAGCCTGCCCTTTCTTCCAAAACCTCTGCATCACCCCCTCACTTGGTGTCTCCAGCACCTGTCAATAACAATAACCCCTACCACAGTCAAAATTTGGAGACTCAGGAGTCATCTTTGGCTGGGGAGAAATTGCCTGTTTCAGACTTTGACCCCTCAGGGTCTAAGTCTAGTGGGACCACAAGTGTCAAATGTTCACCTTATCCAGATGAGCAGGCAGTTAAAGATTACCTGAAGAAGCTCTCAGTTAACACTCAGGCTGAAAGAACGCCAAAGGTGACAATTAGAGGACTGCACAACCTGCTGGTGAGTGTTGCAATTAGAAAACCCTGCTTTTTAAATTATGGATGGGTGAATAAAATCCATCCATATGCTATACCGCTTATCCTGTCCAGGCTTGTAGGTGGCTGAAGCTGATTTAAGGCGAAAGGCAGACTACACCCTGAACTAATTCTATTTAACAACCTTCTTTGTATATTTCTGTGTGAAGTTTGTATTGATTGGAGACTCTAAATTGTATGAGGTGTTGATGGAAAAAATTGTATGTATTGGTTAAAATACCCCTGACAGGTGTGCCCTATAAATTACTGACAACCAGTTCAGGGTTTATCCCACCTCTCACCTAAAGCCAGATAGGGTAAGCAGCTGAACAGGATAAGGATTAGAAAACAAACGAATGCAAATGGTATCTCTAGGTTGTCCTACAGACATTGCTGCTTTGATTTTATTACCAACTGTCTTGTGTTTCTTTTAGCCCTCAGCAGCCGGAATCATCAGCGCCTCATCCAACAACCCTCTCAACAACCTGGTTGCCTCATGCGCTTCAGCAGTTGGTGAAAGAGTTGCCTCCACGTATGAGGCATTGTCCCTCAAAAAAATGATGAATCTCTATCTTCCCACTGGAGCATTGTCAAGCAAGTTAAGCGGGCCAGTCAGGCTAACGGGGGCTGTTCCCGGAGCAGGTGACAACACCACCGAGCGTGTTCGACAGGAAGACTCTGTGCAGGCCAAGAAGAGTTCCAGTACAGGGGATATCCACAAGGAGGAGGCGGAACACATGCACCGCCGCCTCTCGCTCCCGGGCCTCCTCTCACAGGGTAGATACGCTGTTCACCTCTTATCCTCGTATGCACTGCTGTTTAAGTACGCTTCGTGCCCATGCATGTTGGCGCCAAGTGCATGTTTTCGTCACACTTCATTGTTGTTGTCATGTTGCATTCACTGAACAGACAGCGGAGAATAACATTGTTTACTTCCTTATACACACACTATGGGGTTCAGGCTTTTCTTCATTTAACCTTTTAATACTGTTAGTTTCTGTTCGGTATGGTACATATTTTATTGCATTTCCAGTGTTAAAGGTCCTAAAATATCCAAACTGTCCCCCATTTCAGTACCTCTCTAATGGGGTTCCAGTCACAGTGGTACACTTAAGTTTGCATGTGGACTGTTGTCTGTTGAAAGGCCAACATAGTTGCTGTTCCGTATTACTAGAATTTAATTGAATGTGAAGAAAACAGTGTGACATAGTGAAGCATGCGGTTAGCCTGCTTGTCTCACAGTCAAGCATGTATGACTGTGTTTATGTTCAGGTCCTTGCAGCACAGAGTACTGTACCACATATTGTTTAGTTTCATTCTTTAACTGTTGAATTACATGCTGTCACGCCATCTCGCCTACTCCCCATGCAGTAGAAGCACAACCTTGACGGGTTTACTGTTATGAACTGAACTGAATGGTAGCATTTGGTGGAACCATGGCTTTGGTTTGTTAGGTAGTTGGCAGAAAGATGAAACAAGTACATCCCGTAATTTCTCGTGTATAATGCACATTTCCCCCCCCTCCCACCAAAATTGTCAAAAGTCAATAGTGCACATTATACATCGGTATAGGGGGAAAATGGGGAAAAAAAACTTTCACATTTTATAAATTTATGCTGCCATCTAGAGGTTATAAAAAAGCTGTACACTTTCATTCCTATATGCCACCGCCACCTAGAGGTTATGAAACAAAATACAGATAATACTTCATGTTTTGATCATATGGGTAGAAGCAAAATCATGCATTGTAAAAAAAATGCATTATACATGGGTAGAAGGGTTTTCCAGAATTTTTAGGTCAACTTTGGGGGTGCGTATTATAAGTGTGTGTGCGCATTATACAGGAGAAATTATGGTAATCACAAAATGTGGTACAGTATAGGGGTGGCGCACGGGTAAAAAAATAAATAAATACTGGTGCAGATCCTGATAAAGGTGTGGGATTTGTACTCTTTGCCATGAGGCCAAGTGGGGCAGTGACCCACAAAAGTGTGGTTTTAAAAAAAGGTTTACTGTGTGTGGCAGCTGCCAAACATGTTATAATTTGCATTACCACCACTTACAAGCTTGGAGTGGAACAATATCACGAGTCACGTCATGACTTTTTTCAATAAAGGGAATCACAAGGCCTGGCTTTAAAATTGTTCAGTCTTTGGTAGAGGTTTGCACAAGGAGATTCAGATCCATGAGCAGGCCAGATGTTTTCAGAAGAGTGATTCACTTTATTTGCAGATTGCCATCATCAAACACAGTGTGCAGTGATCAAACACTGAAAACTAAGTACATATTCACACTATCAGTTTGAAGATGGACTAGTGTTTTTGCAGTGTCCCCACGGCTGTTACGTAAGGCTGGGCATTCTAAGATAAGGGCCACATTGCTGACGTCATCGGGAATGGCAGCCCCGGCAGATCAAGAGGTGCTGCCCTCCCTGCAAACAGAGGTGTGGAGCTGGGGCCGTAGTGAACATGGTCAGCTAGGCCATGGGGACAACTTGGATAGGTAGGGAATTCCGTTTGTGAGCGCATTTATGTGAACAAACCTCTGCATAACACCAAAAGTCTTTTTGTAGATTCCAGCCGCTCTGCATCAAAAGTCTCAATGGAAAGGAGGTGGTGCGAGTAGCAGCCGGTGCTCATCATTCCCTCGCTCTTACTGCCCAATCACAGGTCAGTCAAATGCTGCAGTCACAAGACTGGGACATAGGGCATTTCAGAATGTTTGACAACAATAGGGTGCAAGGATACATTAATGACAAAAATGTGTTGTGTTTAGGGGTTGTGCCACCAGGTATCCCAAAGTGAAAATATGTAGTTGTACTGATAGGATAGCAAGACTGCCTGGTTACGGAGTAGCCACTATGAACCAAGCCTCCATCACAGGGTTTTTAGAAGACATTTTTTCACAAATATGCTTGTATAAAATGTTTGGTTGAGTTATTGTAATTTCTCGTCTATAATACACCCTTGAGTATAAATTGACTCAAAAAAATCAGAAGAACCCTTCTTCCCATGTATAATGTGCAGCCATGAGTTTTTTTTATCTATTATATTTGTATGCAATAAATGTTAGTGGTGACCCTCTCTTTTTGAGAGCCATGACATTACCCTACCATGCCTCACAGATGAGCTTGTGTGTTTTGGATCATGAGCAGATCCTTTCTTTGTGGATACTTTGGCCTTTCCATCACTTTGGTAGAGGTTAATTTTGGTTTCATCAGTCCATAAAACTTTGTTCCAAAACATTTGTGGCCCATCTCTCTGTACTTCTTTGCAAAATCCAATACTTGTCTACTTGTATGCCTCATTTCACTGAATTAATTTTCTGACTTTGACTATACCTTTGTATAGGTCGCACTGTTGACTTTTGAAGATTTTTTTGGGGGCGGGGGGGGAATGCACATTATACGTGAGAAATTACGGTATCTTTTGAGTAATTCGGCAAACACAATAGCTAGCGAACATCAACTCTAATAGCGCTCTAGCCATTTCAACATCAAAATAGTACATCTGTTCAGTACAAAGCACAGTCGCGTTAAAGCCATCATAGCCTTCTTAGTTTAGATTACAGAAATAGACCATATACCATCGCCTACAGATATTAAGTCAAACAGATTCATTCACCAAGAGCCACTCAGTGGTAGGCTTGGCTCATTTAGATGGTTTGGTAGTATGCTAGCTGTTAGGCTACATCTATCATGACCAATGTTAAGGCATTGCACGATTCCATCAAGGATCATCATAACTATGCCTGAATTTCCACAATGTCTATTTTTTTTTTATCAACTGAAAATTATGTGTGCTCCGTCTCCCTGAAGAGCAATTTACCTCACGTTACAGCTTCTTTTTGACTGACGCATTCAAACAATAACGTTGGAGAAGAAGGCTAAAATCATAAGTCAAGCTATTGACCCTATTTTCTAAATCACTCTGCATTGGTCAAATGACTTAAAGGTTTATTTACTAGTGGTTCCATTGGGGAACCCCCAAGCTTTTGCCACCAGGAAGAAAGTGTGAAGTGAAAGTGTTAACGTGGCTGCTTGTCTAATAGTCACTGTCTGTCTTAAAGGTGTTTTCATGGGGAAGTAATAGCCTGGGTCAACTGGGCCACATGGAGTCCCCGAGCACAGTCCCTCGCCTCGCCAAGGTGAGGAAGCTACTTCTTATTCATATTCCATCTAACGCCAGTCTGGGTGTCACCACACACTACTGCCTCCCACCACAGCTGTCAGAGGGAATCCGGGTCTGGGATGTGAGCGCCGGAGAGCGTCACACTCTCCTGCTTGCTGATGGAGACTGCATCCAGCCCATCCTTTATTACAGTGGCGAACAGGTGAAGGAGGACACCCAGGAGAGTAGGATAAAGAAAGAGGAGGAGGAGCTATATGACAGCTACACCCAGCAGCCGGTGCTGCTTCCCTTCTGCATGAATGTAAGAACAAAGTGTTCCTTTAAATCACTTTATAATTCTCAGAATGGCTTTATACCAACCTAAGTCAGCCCTCCTGGTCTCAGTACATGTTGCTGGGTTCTTCTATTGCCTGGTTTCCTCAATGGGTTTTATATTATAGGTCCTATGGCAGTTAATGTTTGTTTGGGTTTCTGTGCTTGTGGTTGTTTGTCATTTTTTTCATTCATGCACTCATTTGGTATGTTACTAAATCCAGAAAAACAGCTGCCATTTTCTTTCCATTTTGCTCTTCCTAATTTTGGGCACGAGAATTTAGCGGAGGTCCACCAAAATTGCGTTATCTCATTGTTTCGCACAAAGCACTTCTTCTTTTCAGATTACATTGTTGGGAAATCCCTTTACTACCTCGTTTTTGAAATTTGCAATTCAGTTGAGATTTTCTGTGTTTCTTCTGACAAAGATGAAAATGTTCCTCGAATTCGGCATCGAAAATCACACGTTTAAAGGATTCAGACGCGTGAGATAACTATATGTCTGTTTGTTCATTCTTGTTTTCTGTGAAGTTTGAAGTAATTCTGCGCTTGCTCTCATTTTAACCGTGAAAATGAGATGGCTCGAGCGGACACCGCCATTGAAAAATCGGAAAATGGCCTTTTTAAACATCACATTTAAACTAATACGACTAATATACTGGCATTTTTCTACCAAAGAGTCATGGTTTTGGTCACAAATTTCCAAATGATTTATATTGGTTTCTGGGCAAGAAAATCTGGGCCGATTTACGACATAAAAACTGGCATATAATCCTTAATCTTTATCCAGTTCTTACAAACTAAGGCTCATTTTATTTGTATATCACTCCTCTAGCCAGTTATATTTATTTTGAAATACAGGTTTCTATTTTGACATACAGGTATTTTGAAAATGTTAGTAACATACCTAAACTCATGTTTCTGTGTTTTTAAGGTGCTATATAGGTCTGTCACAATAATTACTGTATTGACTTATCGTCAATAAATAAAATAGACACGATAGGTTTTCTGGACTGGATAAATTGTCATTGTTGTGGTGGGGCAATAGCGAGTTGGAAGGTCGTGTCATTAGCCGCTAGTGGGCTCGTGGAACGCCGGCGGACCGTCTGTCCAATACTCTACAGCCTTCCTCCATGCGCAGCGTGTAGCACACAAGAGAAACACTTAAGGGAAAGTTAACTGTTTATTTTGTTCACTAGCCCCAAGCTAATGAGTTAAGGAGCTAAACAGCTCGCTCCACTGCGGCGACGTCATTTAAAACGTCAGTGCCTCGGCTGACTAGTGTTGGCTCCATCCAGTACTCTACAGACTTGCTCTATGTGCAGCATGTAGCACACAACTGAGACACTTAAGGGAAAGTTAACTGTTTATTTATGTTCGCTAGCCTGAGAGCTAACAAGCTAGCGAGGAGGAGGAGGAGCTAAACAGCTCGCTCCACCGCGGCAATGTCGTTTAAGACACCACGCCAATATCGTTTAAAACGTGAGTGCCTTGAGCTTTTGTGTGTTAGTCCCGAATTAACACACACACCCACGGGAAAGTTAACTGTTTATTAACCATAACCTCAGCAGCACACTTTATTCAGCCAGTAGTTGACATACAGGTAACATATTGCAGCACGAGGGCGGGGCCTTCATTTTCATGATTTCAGAGGCATACAAAAAACAATTATCGTTTATCATGACAGTTTTTTGGAAACTATATCATCCTAAAAATTAGGCTTTACACGAACAGGATTTTTGGGGCCGATCAGCGAGTTTAAAAAAACTGATAACCGATCACCGATCCGATCACAAGATGGAGGAATGTGCCTGTTCATTTACTGTATATACTTGTGTACGTAATTGCTCAAACAATTATATTTACAATAAATAATGTATCTTTGTTCCTCTATTTATGCCAGTTAGGCATAGTGACAGACAAAACAAATGAATGTTCTTCTATTAGATGGCAGGAAGTAAATACAGTAATTAATGTATCGACTTTTTGTGACATTTTTGTTTGTTGGTGTTCCGTGAAATGTTTCTATTGTAAAATATGTTCCTTGGCTCCATAAAGGTTGGAAATCACTGCTCTCGTCAGATCGTGTATTCTAATCAGTCAGGTCAAACCAACATTACATGACAGAAATAATGGGGGCTAACTTACTGTAATTAACTTAACTTAATTTTTAATCAAATTACTTCACCCACACCGAAACTTTAGAGAATGATTCGACAGAACAGCGGCATGTTTACGTCCAACCGTTCGTGGTACCACTAGCTTGCTAGGCTACAGAACATTTTATTGCCTGCTTGCGAGCCGTATCGTTTTAAAAGTACGTGAACATACCTCAAGCAAGCCTTAAACGAACGTCCTCTCCTGTCCTGAGCACCAACACACGTTTTCCCCCATTTTGTCCTTATAATACTGTCGGCGCACTCCACTCTTGTTGTCGTCTCCAAGGTAACGGGTGTATCCGGTCGCATTTGAGTTGACAAGATAAAGCCCAATGATCATGAAAAACAGGCTGCGGTGGTATCGTAATACAAAATTTTATTGCAGTAGTCTGACAGTGCAATCTGTCTGATAGTCTGATCCGGCCAGGCATTACGTGTTGCCTGTCTCCAACGTGTTGTCTGTCCCACACCGCCAACATGGTTTATTTTTTATTATTGAAAAAAATTATTTATTATTATTTTTTTAAATAACTTCATTGGCCGTCAGATATTTACAGTACTACGTCAAAAGACACGTGACAAGGCTAAAAAGAAACTATTTTTTGGATTCAAATATACTGTGCACGCGGCGACGCGGAGTAAATGTCTTATGCGGAGCGTCATTGATCGGATCGGCGTATCCTGACATTAAAGCCGATCAGCCGATCACCATAAAAAGCTAAATATCAGCCGATACCGATCAGCCCGATAAAATCAAGTGTAAAGTCTACTAAAAATGTATCGTGACAGGCCTAGGGCTATAGAAATAAAGTTATAAGTAGTGGCCACTGCCTGGGTTTGTAACACTTTGTGTGGTTTGTGTTTCCCAGTTGGGATTTGTGAGCAGCGTGTTTGCTGGTGGCCGACAGTGTGTGGCACTCTCAGACAAGAACGAGATGGGCTTCATTGCCAGCTTCCATGAGCTGGCATCAACTGAGAGGAAGTTCTACTGCAAACTGTGTAGCATCAAGACACAGGTCTTAAGCCCCTTGCTAGAGCTTGGTAAGAGTGATACATGCAAGAAAACTATTTTTCCCCCTCATCTGATGATGATTTTCCTGCATTGATTGATTCTAGAATCTCTGAGTTCCAACCTTGGCCCCATGATCCTCAGGCTCCTGCAGACGCTTGCCAGTCAGTTTGGACAATTGTGTCACCTGACTGGGCAGCATGCAGTCAGTGTCACTGCCAACCTTCGGCACAGCCACAGTATTAAAAGTCTTTTTGTCCTCAACCACACCAGAATCTTCCTGGACACCTATGATGAGTATGTGGTAACAATCTTAACAATTGACACCTTAATGTCTTGTTCAAGACTATAATTGGTATAAAATATATGAATAATAATAATAATGGTGTTTTTATGCTCCCATCTTTCAAGATACTGTAGCACTTTGGATTACTTCCAGGTGATGGGAGGCTTCCTGGCCCTAACTAAACCCTCGCTGTGAGTACATCATCACAAGGAAATGAATATGTTCAGGTGATTCATGTTCCTGAAGTAGCAGACTGTGTCCCAAGAAATGTACATCATTATGTAGTCTAATAAGTCCATCCTCATTTAAATGAGTGTAAAAAAAAAAAGTAACAAAAATTAAATTAGTCAATCAATCAAACTTTTTTTATACAGCACTTTTCATATATAAAATGCAATATTGCTTTACATGAATTAAAGTCAACCCTTCCTGCCACTCGTCCACAATGACACAGACACACATACAGGTTAAAAACAATGATGACCTACGGTGCAGCTGGCTACTGATCATCCAGGTGAGGAAACACTAACTCAAGGAGCCATCTCCACCAGGACCAGGTCACAAGCTGCCACCACAGGTCACCAGCACGTTGTCTACAGTGCAGTGGTACAGCGACTGCCACACACGACGACTAAGGACCCTGTGAGCCAAGATCACGGTCACAGCTCCCAGTGTAGATGGGTCCCTCTGAGGAAACACTGAAGATAATGAACTGATACTACAAAATATTAAACAATAAAATAAATGCTGGCTAAAATGAATTAAAACATTACTAAGAGACCTAAAACTATACAGACTGAACTAACGGACCTACAAATATTAGAGCAGCATGAAGATAAAATGTAATAAATATTAATGAAAGAATGGAAACAAAATATAAGCTAAGTAAATTAAATATTAGTTAAAAGTTAAAAGGGTGGGCTTTTAGCCTGTTCTTAAAAACAGTATTCTATGCAGCTGGGGACCTTTAAAAGAATCATGCCATACTAATGCACACTACTTACTTACTTATGAATGATTGATACAAATTCGGTAATAAAAACTGCACTGTTTGGATTGTCTGTACAGTGTCCTGCATACAAATGGTGGGCTGTTTAACAAAATTAAGTGGTGTTCAAAGGTGGTGTAGATATCAATTAGAATAGGTTTGGTGGCCAGTGTGTTTGTAGTTAGTGACGCTGTACCACCTCCCCTCTTACCATCCCGCACAGAAAAATAAAAACAATTATTTGGTGGTGAGGCCTCAGTGAGAGTGCATCTGCACCCAGCCAGGTTTCAGTTAAAAACAGACAGTTTGTGGTCTAAAATCTGGTCATTTACAAGAAGACTTTTTAAGATGATAAGAATTTTTTTTAAAGTGCCATATTAATGGTGACAGGTGTTCATCTGTCTTTTCCTGAGTTACGTGATTTGTGATAGTGGTGCAAGGGATTTAAAAGGCGTATACAATATACAGTGGGTACGAAAAGTACAGACAGTAAAGAAAAAATGCCATTCGAGACTGATTTGGTACATTCCTATTAACGAGTTCTCCTTTTCTCTTAAGAGATTTGTTTGGAAAGAGCCCTGAGCTGCTCCAGAGGTTGGCAGAGTGCTGTGAAGGGAACTTGACTGTGGTGGAACTCCTGGTAATGCTATTCTGCCTCCCAACACTTCATCTCCAAGAGTATGGACGACTGCTGCTCAAACTGGCCACATGCTTTGAAGTGGTAGGTCAACGGTTAGGAAATTGGTGGCCTCTAAACGGTTTGATTTTGAAAGATGAAAAATGTTTCTGTCTGTTTGTCTGCATGTCACCCTCGCTCTCTCAGTGCTCCAATGACTACCAGCGATTGCAGGAGAGCTGTTCCAAGTTTGAAGCTCTGGATCTGCTACTGAAGAGGAGGAGGAAGGAAGCTGAATACACCTTTCTCTTCTGGAAAGGCTTCCCTGGAAAGATGACGGTAAACGAACATTGAAAATAATAATAATTATTAAAGTTTAGTTTTTTTACGATTACCTTTTTAAAAAAAATAAATAAATCTGTATTAATCCAGCGGAAATGCAGTATGTGGTTGTACAGAGACAATACCAAGACTGCCCAGTGTTGGAGTAGCCACTGGGAACCAAACCTCCATCATTGGGGTTTTGGAAGGCATTTTCTCACAAGTATCCATGTATAAAATGTTTGGTTGAGTTATCTTTGAGTAATTCAGCAAAACACAATGGTTAGCCTGCTAGCTAATGTCAACTCTAATATCGTCCTATCCATTTCAGCATCAAAGGAGTACATCTGTGCCATTAAAAGCACAGTTGTGCTAAAGCCATCATAGCATTCTTATTTTAGATAACAGGGAAATAGACCAGAGTCACTGATGGGTATAGTGGTACACTCACCTGACTTTGGTGCTGGCAGCGTGGGTTCAGTTCCCACTCAGTGACGGTGTGAATGTGAGTGCAAATGGTTGTCCGTGTCTATATGTGCCCTGCTATTGAAGAAGAAGAAGAATCACCTTTTATTGTCATGAACATGCATGCATGCACACGAACTTTGTTCTCTGAATTTTACCCATCACAGTGAACACATACACATGTTTGTGGAACATACTGGAGCAGGGGGCAGCTGAAGCGCCCGGGGAGCATTTCGGGCTATCAGTGTCTTGCTCAACGACACCACAGCCGTGAGTCCGGGGGATGTTGGTGGATGGTCCAGTCGGGGTCTTGAACCTAGGTCCCCCACGGTGGCGGGCGTTGATCTTAACCATTGTTCCACGGCTGCCCAATGACTGGCGACCAGTTCAGGGTGTAGGCTAGGCTTGGTAGTATGCCAGCCGTTAGGCTACATCTATAACTCAAGTGAACTTAAAAGGCTGTTTTTAAATGGTGATGTCATTTATTAAGGGGAAAACAACTATTCAAAGTTACCTGACCCTGTGTGACAAAGAAATGGCCCCCTAATCCAAATAGCTGGTTGGGCCATCCTCAGCAGCAACTAAAATTAAGCATTTTCTATAACTGGCAATGAGTCTTTCATGTCTCTGTGGAGATATTTTGGCCCACTCTTCCTTGCAGAATTGTTTGAATTCAACAAAAATAGAGAGTTTTCGAGCATGATGGCCTTTTAAAGATTATGCCACTGCAGTTCAATCTCATTCAAGTCTGGATTTTGACTAGGCCACTCCAAAACCTTAATTTTGTTTTTCTAAGTTGACTTGCTGGTGTGTTTTGAATCGTTACCCTGCTGCAGAACACAAGTTCGCTTCAGCTTGAGGCCACAAACTGATGGTTGAAGTTTCTCCTTCAGGATCCATCAATCAGAGTTGTCCAGCTCATGAAGGAGAAAAGCAGCCCAAGACCATCACACTACCATCACCATGTTTGACTGTCAATATCTTCTTTTTCTGAAATGCTGTGCTATACATACGCCAAATGTTACGAGACACACACCCTCCAAAAACCTCAACTTTCATCTCGTCAGTCCATATAATATTCTCCCAAAACTCTTGGGAATCATTCAAATGTTTTTTTGCGAAGGTATGATGAGCTTTCATGTTCTTTTTGGTCAGCAATGTTTTTTGCCTTGGAACTCTGCCATGGATGCCATTTTTGCCCAGTCTCTTCCTTATTGTTGTGTCATGAACACTGATCTTAACTGAGGCAAGTTTAGAAGTTGTCCTGAGTTCCTTTATGGCCTCCTGGATGAGTCATTACTGTTTACTTAGAGTAATCTTTGTAGGCCAGCCACTACTGGGAAGGTTCACCACTGTTCTGTTTTCTACATGTGACTATAATGGCTCTCCTTATGGTTTGCTGGAATCCTAAAAGCTTTAGAAATGGCTTTTGTACCCCTGTCCAGACTGATAGATATCCATCCATCCAAATTTCTTTTAGCCCATCAAAGGGATTTTACAGTGTGTGTGTGTGTCAGCATTAAGATGCTGATTTAAGCAGTATTTTATTTAAATGTGTACAATGCGTGTATTTATTTTTGTCGTGCATTTAGTTTTACACTAACAGTATAGTAGAGAGCACAGTATAGTACAGTACGAGTTTAACAGTACGTGCCCATCTTTTCTTGGACATGAATTTTAAATATTGCGATAATAATAATAAATATATTTGCATAAGAAAAGCATGTTTAAACATTCATATATTGAGAAGAGTACTAAAAACTTTAAAAATATCGTTTTGTTGTACGTTTAGAACAGATTTGCGATTTGGGATTATTCGGCAGTTAACTATGGGAATCATGCGATTAATAAATGTAATTGATTGATAGCCTTATTAATTTATTTCCTCACTTTTACATTTATTTCATCTATTGTCCACAGACTACACATGCACACTTACATACACACACACACACACAGTGAGCGTGCATACATCAATCCATTCCTGGATTCTGTCACATCTGATTTGGGATGAGAGGTGTGGTCCACCGTGGATGATCACCTGTCAATCACAGGACACATAAGACTGGTACTGTTCGACCACTGACTCCAAGTGTGGTACGCGTTCTCCCTCTAGTGGTATATGAAAGAATCACAATCAAATATTGAAATTCTAATGTTGCAGTGGTTTACATTTTTTTTTAATCCAGTACAGTACATTTGTTTAGTACGGTTCAGTTGTATTTATCTTTTAAGTACAATACATTGCATTCAATCCTTTAAACTGGTTCTGATTTTAAGAATGTATTTTGGGTAAACTTTTTATTGAACTATAAAGCGCAATACATTTTCATTTAATATTTTTTTTTATTTTACTCTATTTCAAGTTGCAGTGTTAATGTTTACACAGTTCATAATATTACAGTGGCATACAATAGTATTAAATATACTTTTAGGAATAAAACCTTTGCCTATTATTCTATTGTCTTTTAATGTTGGTCCTTACTGTGGTACTTGGAGAGCCAAGTATTTGTTGAGATGGCAATTGTTGTAAAAGCTGGAGAGACACATATTCACACCCATGGGCCGTTTAAAGTCTTCAATGGACCTAACACGCCTGTTTGTTTTTTTTGGTTTGGTTCATGTTTTTTTTGTTGTTTTTTTTTTTAAATCATTGTTAGGACTCTCTACGAAAGCCTCACCGCCGCCTCATCTGCGAGAGTAGCAACAAAGCTCTGACGCTGCAGAATGCTGGAAGGTTCTCCGTCAACTGGTTCATCCTTTTTAATGATGCTCTTGTCCATGCACAGGTCAGCTGCGCACATGCATACACATACATACTCATACACTCTTTCAGATATTGTAACCCGGTATGTTTTCAAGCATTTGTGTGTGCTTGCCCGCATGCTCTCAGGGCATGGCGCCTTGTAAAAACCTCGTAAGTATGAAGCTCTGGGTCATGATTTTGTGTGTGTTTGTGTGTGGGGAAGGAAAGAAACATTGGAATGAATAGCGTCCATTTTTCTCTGAGACTCTTTTCAAGGAATTGTCATACAATTCTCAACTTGGAAGAAAAGCAAAGACGTGTGTGAACAAAATCCTTGTTTCATACCTTACTACACTATACAGTATTTGTGTAATGGCACAGCTTATAGTCATTTGACAAAATTAAACTGAGCTACCCTGCAGTTGATGCCGCCAATTTCAAGCTTTTATTTGCTTATTGGTTCGGGATATTAGTCGTACCTCTGTGGCCAAGCAATGGCACAAGATTTCATGTGGAAAAGACTCTTAAAAGCATGGAGATGGCGATTTGTGCACATCCCCTTCTTCTCTACCTATTGGTGTCATTTTCTTCCTCCCATACCTTGTCAGTATTAAACACACAGTCCTGATCACCATTATTGGCACCCATGGAGTTTAAGTACTAAATGTGGACTATCTCCTGAAGAAAAGGAATCAAGTGAAACAACATTTTTCTGTAGAGAACTTTGAGTCCATAAAACAACATTTTATGGACAGAAACAAAAATGGAGCTTTTTGGCAATGCATGCCAACAGTATGTTAACATGCGGTGCAATGAAGCCTTTAAGAAAAAGAACACCCTGCCAACAGTCAAGCATGGTGAAGGATCAATAATGCTGTGGGGCTGCGTTGCCACTGGTACTGGAGGCCTTTACTGTATCACAGGTACCATGAAATCTGAAAATTATCAAGACATTTTAGAGCAAAATGTCTTATCCTGTGTAAGAAAACTTGGTTTGAGGCTAAGCTCATGGGTCCTCCATCAAGACAAAAGCCCGGATAAATGCAGAGGTTTGCGTCAGGAAGGGCATCCGGCTTAAAACCTTGCCAAATAAATATAAGTGTTCATCTAAAGAATTCCATACCGGATCGGTCGTGGCCCGGATTAACAACATCCGCCCACTGTTAACCTGCAGGGCGCCGGTGGAAAGTCAGCTACTGTGGGTCGAAGACGAAGGTGAGGTGGAAAGCGGGTTCTTAGGCAGAAAGAGAAGAGGAAAGCACAGAGTCTAGAATTTAATGTGGGGACTTTGAATGTTGGGACTATGACAGGAAAATGGAAATGTGTTTACTGGTACCAGTAGTGTGGTGGATAGATGTAAAGAATACTTTGAGGAGTTGATGAATGAGGAAAATGAGAGAGACGGAAGAGTAGAAAAGGCAAGTGTGGTGGACCAGGAAGTAGCAATGATTAGTAAGGGCGAAGTTAGAAAGGCATTAAAGAGGATGAAAAATTGAAAGGCAGTTGGTCCTGATGACATTCCTGTGGAGGTATGGAAGCATCGAGGAGAGGTGGCTGTGGAGTTTTTGACCAGCTTGTTCAACAGAATTCTAGCGGGTGAGAAGATGCCTGAGGAATGGAGGCAAAGTGTGCTGGTGCCCATTTTTAAGAACAAGAGTGATGTGCAGAGCTGTGGGAACTATAGAGGAATAAAGTTGATGAGCTACACGATGAAGTTATGGGAAAGAATAGTGGCGGCTAGACTCAGGACAGAAGTGAGTATTTGTGAGCAACAGTATGGTTCCAAGTTTCAGGGCAGCAGTCCTGCATGCGGAAGTCTGGAATGACAGAGAAGTATGTTAGAATAATACAGGACATGTATGAGGGCAGCAGAACAGTGGTGAGGTGTGCTGTACGTGTGATAGAGGAGTCCAGAGCAATGATAAGTGTGGTAAGGAAGTGAAGAAACGGGTCCAAGCAGGTTGGCACAGGTGGAGAAAGGTGTCAGGTGTTTATAAAACAGCGGTGAGGCCAGCCATGATGTACGGATTAGAGACAGTGGCACTGAAGAGACAACAGGAAGCAGAGCTGGAGGTGACGGAAATGAAGATGTTGAGGTTCGCTCTCGGAGTGACCAGATTGGATAAAATTTGAAATGAGCTCATCAGAGGGACAGCCAGATGTTTTGGAGACCTAGTTAGAGAGAGCAGACTTCGATGATTTGGACACGTCCAGAGGCGAGAGAGTGAGTATATTGGTAAAAGGATGATGAGGATGGAGCTGCCAGGCAAGAGAACTAGAGGAAGACCAAAGAGAAGGTTGATGGATGTTCTGATGGAAGACATGAGGGCAGTTGGTGTTAGAGAGGAGGATGCAGGAGATAGGCTTACATGGAAAAGGATGATACGATGTGGTGACCCCTAACGGGACAAGCCAAAAGGAAAAGAAGTGAATATTGCTGCACATTGTTTTTTTGTTTGTTTTTTTAGTTACAATTTCTAAGTTGAAAAAAACAAATATCTTTGTTAAATTACTTTCGACCTCCATTTAAAAGATCCTGATATGTTTGATACAACGTTTCCATTTACATCTCAAGATATTATGCAGGCTTTGCAAAAAAAGAAGGGCTGCCGATAATGGTCAGCAGGACTGTAAGGGCTCTGGTAAACACCAGAACAGCAGTCACCTGAACCTGTATGACGAGCATGAGGAAAAGCATGTCTGTGTGGCATGACTCAATGCTTTTTATCTGGCTGATCATCATTTCTTCCCCCCCCCCAGTTTTCCACTCATCATGTCTTCCCATTGGCCACGCTTTGGGTGGAGCCTATTCCAGAGGACGACACTGGCCTGTGGGTGACTTATTTTGACGTGTAGATTTAGGATCAAAGATGTTTTTGTTTCCCTGCAATTATACATTGCTTTGTTCCTGGAGGAGTTACGGGCTGAAACTGATCACACCAGAAGAGATGTTTACCCTGTTAGCAAGCTCTGCCATGGAGAAGGTAGATGAAATGAATAAGTAAAAGACTGTCGCTGTTGTGACTAATTAATGATGCAGATGAAGAGGTGGTGGAAGTCCTCATTTCTGGTGCTCATTTGGCAGGCTAAGTGGATCCGTTGCATTAACCAAGCGGTTGCTCAGGCCCTGAGCTTAGGTGAGGGACAAATGATTGAACCTCCCATATGTCGGAGCGCCACCTACACGTTTTACAAGGATGGACGGCTGAAAGAGGCGACGTATGAGGGTCGCTGGCTCGCCGGAAAACCACACGGCAGGTGGGACGTGGACTTAATTTTCTGTTTTAATTTTAGCGAGGCTTTTCAAGATTGGTGATTGGCATTGTTGCTCTTTTCAGAGGTGTGATAAAGTGGCCTGATGGGAGGGTTTATACAGGGTCATTTAAGAATGCACAGGAGGATGGGTGAGTTTTCTCCATTAACATAAACATAGATTATATGTGATATGCTGTCCTCAACATATTTTGTTTGTTTAGTTTTGGTGAATTTGTGGCTCCAAATAAGACCCTGAACAAGAACGATCACTATCAAGGTTTCTGGAAGGTCGGAAAAATGCATGGTGTGGGAACATACAGGTGGGCATGTTCTGCTTTAGTTTTCAATATACAAGAGCTCTGAAAAAAATCTGAAGTTTCTTCAATTTGTAGCTCAATACCCAGAATATTTGAAATACTTCTCACTGCAGTGCTTTATTAGTACAAGCTACAACACTAATAAACATACAGTATTGTTAAATTAATACTGCTGCAACACCGTCCATATGCATATCAAGTAAATTTATCATATTAATTATAATACCCCAAGGAGAATTTAAATTTACACTCTGCTGTTCTAACATGTACTGTAAATCACACGAAAAACAATCAGATTGTCTCAAAGCACCAGTCATGTTTGGACACGCCTTATATTGTAGTGCATATGTGCCTCTTAAAATTTTTAAACATTTTAAAAATATTTTTCTAAATATATCACATTTGGCACCAATTCTGTCTAATAATCTGTTTTTATCTTTTTATGTTTATTAGGGTGTGTGTGTTTTTTTTCTTTTCTCATGAAACAAAAAAAAATGCAATTGCACAGCAGCAGGTTGTCACTACTCATGACACTATGTGACATACGAGTGCCCCAACTCACGGGTTTTCGAATTATGAGCCGTCACTTGATCAAATATTTAGCTTTCTGTTACAAGGCAAAATTTTAGATACATTGTGTGCTTCAGATAGGCCGCCACTCAACTGAAGTGAAAAAAAGTTGCTGATGCACTTTCAGCCATCACAAACAAATATACAAATACAAAATGAAAATACTTGCAAGGAGAATGGACCAGACGCTAACACTAAACTAACCATGTGACTGAAGCTCCTGTCATCGCGCACTAGCCCACACATCAACACACAAATGTTCTACAGTGTGTCTGAGTTTTTGCTAATCAGTCAGTATCCTTTATTTAACCAGGTAAAAAAAACTCATTGAGATTTAAAACCTCTTTTCCAGTAGTGACCTGGCCAAGACGGCAGCACAAAGTAAAAATGGTTACAACAAACACAAAAGACGCAGCTAAAATATGATCCACACATACTACAGCAAAACAAGAGTGGAATTACACCGTGCAATCACAAAATCCATTTGAGAAACTTTCTCTGTATCTTATAATTCTTGAATCCATCGGAGTTGGCTTAAACCACTTATTTCTTTACATTCTCTTATTTTGTTTTGTGTTTTTGTAAATTTTACAATATAGTACTACATTTCTTTATTAAAAATATGTAACAATTTTAGTTTTTTGGGGCCTGGAGCAGATAGTCATTTTAATTCATTTCAAAGTAAGTTTTGCCATGGAACTAATTAAACTCGTAAGTCAAGGTACTACTGTATAGTATGCATATTTACTACAGCTTTCATTATGCTCAGATATGCAAACACTGAGGTCTACGATGGATCCTACCAGGAAGGCCTGCGACATGGCCATGGGATGCTACGCAGCGGCAAGCTCAACACCTCCTCACCTAGCGTTTTCATCGGCCAGTGGGTACATGACAAGAAGACTGGCTATGGCGTCTTTGACGACATCACCAAGTATGTTGCACTGTTCTTAGGAGCGTCTCTGAGTATGTTGCACTGTCCTTAGGAGCGTCTCGGAGTTTCCTGTTTAAATTCATAGCAAGAGCTTTGTGTGTGTTCTCTCCATCAGAGGGGAGAAGTATATTGGCATGTGGCAAGACAACATGCGACAAGGCACCGGGGTTGTGGTCACGCAATTCGGCCTTTACTACGAAGGATCCTTCAAAGACAATAAGATGATGGTAGGAGAAAGATGAGAGGATGATGAGAAAACATACGTTTTCCAATGAAATTGTATTTAATGCATCACATGTCCAATCAAACCAATATAGTAACATAAAATATACCACACACTCTAAATACGTAAATGTTTTTGAGGGGCGATGTGTGACACGTGGCCTGTGGTGCCAGGGGGCGGTTGGAGTGGCGAAGGAGTAATCAGAAAGTATTCACATTTGAGAGGCTGAAATCAGTGGCTTTGGACTTTTTAAAATGATATTTGTAATTGTTCAAATCCTTTGCACTGCCTTTTCCATGTTTTTTTTGTTTTTTGTTTTGGTGTTCAGATTTGCAATTGCTATTTATACTTTGCAGTCATTGTGTTTTACCTCAACCAGCGCTTGACAATTTTAATATTTACCATTAAAACCAGAAGTTAACATTCACTATATATAAATTTTAAAAAACACACGGGCTTTTTTTTGTTCTCACTGTCTGACGTGAAATTAGACCAACTTTTTTGTTGTTGGTATATTAGAATAACCAAAATTGTTTGCATTTGCTAAATGCTATAATAATGACGGAAGGATTTTTTTGACAATTTTTCTGAACTTTCCTCAAAGTCAAAAGTTGACATACATTTCAGTATTTGGAAACATTGCCTTTAAACTGTATGACATAGGTCAAACGTTATCCTTCCACAAGCTTCTCACAATAGTTGTTATTCTTTCACTTTCTAACCAGTTTGGAAGAATACTTCGGGTCATTGTCGATTTATAAGTCCCATTTGCGCCCAAGCTTTAACTTACTGGCTGATGTCTTGAGATGTTTTTTCTGGATATCCATATAATGTTCTTTCTTAATAATGCAATCTATATTGTGATGTGCACCAGTCCATCCTGTAACAAAACAACCCCCAAAAGATAATGCTGCCACCCCCATATTTCAAAGTTGGGATGGTGTTCTCAAGCTTGCAAGTTTCCCTCTCTTTTTCTCCAAACATAATGATACTCATTATGGCCAAACAGTTCAATTTTTGTTTTGTCAGACCACAGGGCGTCTCCAAAAATTAAAGGAGACGTACTTTGCCAAACCAACTTTTTCCACTATTTGGAATGTAGTCTTGTCTATATGGTGCCTCAGTAAATATGTGAAATATGAATTAAAATCATCCACTCCTGAATGCCAGACATTTTTCTGCCGAGAGGCCTGAAATCAGGTCATTTGAATTTCTCGAGCTTATCTATGTCACTAGTGAAGATCTCTGCCTTCCCTTTCCGCTCCCAAGCCAGAGCTGTCAACATAACAAACACATGTGCTCTCACAAGTGGGTCTTCTACACGGAGGCAACCAATCAGAGGAAAGGGGGCAGTCCTAGCCAAATATGGACAAAGCAGGTACAAAACTGGGTCAAACAGAAGTAGCTGTCAGAGGGGCCTTTTCTGGACACTCGTATGACAAAACCAAGGCATTTTTTGAAATTATATTGACACTTTTATACTAGGTTAGAGAGTCACTCCATGGAGGTCTGAATAGCCAAAATACAGGATGATCATTTTCTCATAAAAGTTGGCATGATCCTGAACAATGCCCCCCTACTTCTGAAATGATGGCTACGTCCCTGCCCACGCACACCCACTTGCACATTCACAAGTGTTCATTCATTAAATTATTTTTTTTTTTTGTCTCACTGTTACTGATTTCCTACAATTAAAAAAATTTTAACCAGTGATAACAAAAATGTGAGATTCGGAATAAGGTGAGGTATTTTGTCTTTCAGGGCACTGGAATCCTTCTGTCCGAGGATGATACAACATATGAGGGGGAGTTCTCTGATGACTGGACCCTTAACGGCAAGGTAACCAATAAGCATCCATCCATCCATTTTCTATAGTGTTTATCCTCTCAAGGGTTGCGGGTGAGCTGGAGCTTATCCCAGCTGACTTTGGCCGAGAGGTGGGGTACACAGGTTACAGTTCCCTTTCTTAAAGTCCTTCTCCAAAGCCACACCTCCAGTGAATCTGCTTTTAGCATGTCATGTTTAATCCATGTTTTTTGGGGTTCCTGTTTACTGCAGCCAATTTCTTCCTCTGCAGCTTGCGCTATACTCACTTTCAGGTTATCCCACCCTTTCCCAACATAATTCAACTTGCTCTCTTCTTTACTTTTCAATATTTTGTTTGTCCTTTCTCCAAATTTCTGTCACAGTTTCTTCTTTTACTATTTACATTTTCACTTTTTCCTGGTAGTTTTCTTTTTAATCTGTTAAAGAGGTAGTTTTCATGCATAACAATTAAATTACTGTTTTAGTTAACATCACCTGCTGTGTAAATTTCTGCATTTTTATTGCATTTCTGTATTGCTGTTTGACAAGGATATAATCAATTTGATATGGTCCAGTATCGCCAGGGTTTTTCCATGTTTACCGCCTTCTCTTGTGTTGTTTGAACCAAATGTTTGCTATTACAAGGTTATGGTGCGTACAGAATTTTAATCTTTCACCCCGTTCATTCCTGTTTTCAAGGCCGTATTCTACAACTTGTTTTTGATCCCTGCCTTCTCCGACAAGACTATTCCAATCTCCCATCAAAATCACGTAGCATTTTCCTAACATTGCCGCCTCCTTAATACTGTAATTTAGCATGTAGCATCTAGTCTTGGATTATGGCTGTGCCCTTTTCTCTTCCTTTCAAACATATTTTCTTATTCTGTCTGAGACAGACATCAAGCACACTGTTCCTATTTCTCGGGCCATACTCACTACACCTACTGGTACTTTTTCTCAAGCATACCATAATAGATAATTTGGTGGATGTTACTTGTGATGTCTCTTGTTCCTTTCCATTTTACTTAATATAATCCCAGGACAATGATAATGTTCACAAATGTGACCTTAGGGAGTGCTGACGATGGCCAATGGCGACTACCTGGAGGGGTCCTTCAATGGTGAATGGGGTGCTGGTCCCAAAGTAACTGGCTCCTACTTAAAGCCTCACCTGTTTGAAACAGACAAGGAGAAGACTCGTCCTGTGTAAGTTCTCCTTAAGTTACTTGAACTTGCCAAGTGTGTAACATAAATAAAACTAAATTGACTATTGCTGTCGTGAGTATGGCTCTTGTTTTGACCATTTTTTTCTCATCCCTCTCCCAGTCGCTGACTTGACTTAATTTGTGCGTTTGTGTGTTTTTAATGGGTCAGGAAGCTAGGCCGTCTGTGTGTGAGCGCTGAGGAAAAGTGGCAGGCAGTGTTTGACGAGTGTTGGAGCCAACTAGGCTGTGAGGCACCCGGCCAGGGAGACAACTGCAAGGCATGGGACAATATTGCAGTGGCCCTCACAACCAACCGACGACACATTCAGGACAGGTGCGTGGTCACTTTCTGTTTTGATGAGGCTCCGATGCTTTAGATTTGTCACATTGTCACATTTTAACGCTCACAATGTTTGTTTTTCTCTCAGTCCAGAACTGCTGTCTCGAAGTCACAGCAGAACTCTGGAGAGTTTAGAGGTGATCCCTCACCATATAGGCCCCATTACTATGGAGCGATATCATGCTATCCATCTTTACCTCATCAAGGTCAGGCCCCTTTGACACTACAGTCACGTTCAGTGAAATCCCCAAGCACTAACGAACAGTGTATAAACTGTTTATGTACAGTGGTGTGAAAGAGTGTTTTCCCCTTCCTGATTTCTTTTGTTTTGCATGTTTTTCACCCTTAAATGTTTCCCCTTATCATTTATTACTCAAAGACAGCACAAGTAAACACAACATGTAGTTTTAAAGTGTTTTTTATTAAGGGTGGGGAAAAAAACTACAAACCAGCATGGCCCTGTGTAAAAAAGTGATTGCCCCCTAAACCTAATAACTGGTTGGACCACCCTTAGCAGCAACAACTGCAATCAAGTGTTTGCTATAACAGCGCTGTGGAGGAAATTTGTCTCACTCAACTTCACAGAATTGTTGTAATTCAGCCACATTAGAGGGTTTTTGAGCATGAACTGCCTTTTTAAGATCATGCCACAGGAATTTGACTAGGCCACTCCAAAGTCTTCATTTTCTTTTTCTTCAGTCATTCAGAGGTGGACTTGCTGGTGTGTTTTGGCTCATTGTCCTGCTGCAGAACCCAAGTTTGTTTCAGCTTGAGGTCACAAACAGATGGCTGGACATTCTCCTTCAGGATTATTTTGGTAGACAGCAGCATTCATGGTTCCATTTATCACAGTCTTCCTGGTCCTGAAGCAGAAAAACAGCCCCAGACCATCACACCATCACCATGTTTTATTATTGGTATGATGTTTTTTTTCTGAAATGCTGTGCTACATTTACACCAGATGTAACGAGACATACACCTTACAAAAAGCTCAACTTTCATCTTGTCAGTCCATATAATATTCTCCCAAAAGTCAATCATTCAGATGGTTTTTTTGCAAAAGTAAGATGAGCCTCTGTTCTTTTTGATCAGCAGTGTTTTTTGCCTTGGAACTCTGCCATGCAGGCCATTTTTGCCCAGTCTCTTTCTTATGGTGGAGTCATGAACACTTGACCTTATCTGAGGCAAGTTAGGCCTGCAGTTCTTTGGATGTTGTTGTGGGGTCTTTTGTGACCACTTGGATGAGTCATCACTGCGCTCTTGGGGTAATTTTGGTCGGCTGGCCACTCCTGGTAAGGTTCACCACTGTTCTATGTTTTTGCCATTTGTGGATAATGGCTCTCACTGTGGTTCGCTGGAGTCCCAAAGCTTTAGACATGGCTTTATAACCTTTTCCACACTGATAGATCGTTCTTTTTCATTTTTCCAGAATTTCTTTAGATCTCGGCATTATTTCTAACTTTGAGGATCTTTTGGTGTACTTCACTTTGTCAGGCAGGCCCGATTTAAGTGATTTCTGGATTGAGAACGGGGGTGGCATTATCAGGCCTGGGTGTGGCTAGAGAAATTGGACCATAATTATGTTATCTTTTAACGGGGGCGACTCACTTTTTCACACAGGGCCATGTAGGTTTGGATTTTTTTTTCTCCCTTAATAGAAACATTCATTTCAAAACTGCATTGTGTGTTTACTTGTGTTGTCTTTGACTAATATTTAAATTTGTTAGATGATGGGAAACATTTAAGAGTGACAAACATGCAAAAAAAATAAGAAATCAGGAAGGGGGCAAGCACTTTTTCCCACCACTGCATGCCTAACATTGCATCCATCCATCCATTTTCTGAGCCGCTTCTCCTCACGAGGGTCGCGGCCTAACATTGCACATTGGTCATATTTGAAAAATGAGTGCAAATTAAGAGGTACAGGTTAAAGGTCCCATATTTTGGCTATTTTGACCTCCATAGAGTGACTTTCGAACATGAACTTAGTTTAAAAGTGTCAATTTAATTTAAAAACAAAACAAAACAAAAAAACTTGTTTTTGTCATAATAGTGTCCAGAAAAGACCCCTCTGACAGCTACTTCTGTTTGACCCAGTTTTGTATCTGCTGTCCATATTTCCCTTTCCTCTGATTGGTTGCCTCTGTGTAGAAGACCCAACCCTCACTACTTGTAAGAGCACACGTTTGTTATGCTTGACTGGCCTTTACGGAGTCCTGACTTCAACCCAAAAGAGCACCTTCGGGATGAATTGGAGCAGAGACTGAGAGCCATGCCTTCCCGTACAACATCAGTGTGCCACCTCACAAATGCGCTCCTGGAAGAATGCTCAAAAAGAAGGCAAAGCTCTTTGCTAGTGACGTAGATAAGCTCGAGAAATTATAATGACCTAATTTCAGGCCTCTCAGCAGAAAAACGTCTGTAACTCAGGAATGCGTGGTCAATTTTATTTCATATTTCACGTTTACTGAGGCACCATAGAGCCAATATAACATCCCAAATATTATAAAAAGTTGGTTCGGTAAAATATGGGACCGTTAAGGTTGAGTGTCTTATTGTTTTTACGTTTTACTGTGAACAGTGCCTGAACTCATTTTTACACTTAACCTTTAAAAATTTTAAAGGTTACTCTACAAAATGCTTGCACAGTTTAACTTGTAGGATGGCGATAATTTGACGCTAAAATGGATTAATATGTGTGTGGGGGGGGGTGAATGTTCCCAAACGGTTTGTTGCCGTAGGTGTTCCACTGTAGTAAGCTTAACTGTCGATAATTAATTACCACACACACCATGTGCACTTGGCACCAGGACACCCTAGGTCGCAGTTCGATGATCGACTTTGTGGTCGTGTCGTCGGACTTGCGGCCGCATGTCTTGGACACTCGGGTAAAGAGAGGGGCGGAGCTGTCAACTGATCACCACCTGGTGGTGAGTTGGCTCCGATAGTGGGGGAAAATGCCGGTCCGACGTGGCAGGCCCAAACGTATTGTGAGGGTCTGCTGGGAACGTCTGTTGGAATCCCCTGTCAGAAGGAGTTTCAACTCCCACCTCCGACAGAACTTTGCTCATGTTCCGGGGGAGGCGGGGGACATCGAGTCCGAGTGGACCATGTTCAGCGCCTCCATTGCTGAGGCGGCCGACCGGAGCTGTGGCCGCAAGGTGATCGGTGCCTGTCGTGGCGGCAATCCCCGGACCCGTTGGTGGAGACCAATGGTGAGGGATCCCGTCAAGCTGAAGAAGGAGTCCTATCGGGCCTTTTTGGCCTGTGGGACTCCTGAGGCAGCTGATGGGTACCGGCTGGCCAAGCGGAATGCAGCTTTGGTGGTCGCTGAAGCAAAAACTCTGGCATGGGAGGAGTTCGGCGAGGCCATGGAGAAAGACTTCCGGACGGCTTCGAGGAAATTCTGGTCCACCATCCGACGTCTCAGGAGGGGAAAGCAGTGCACCATCAACACTGTGTATAGTAGGGATGGGGCGCTGCTGACCTCGACTCGGGACATTGTGAGCCGGTGGGGAGAATACTTCAAAGATCTCCTCAATTCCACCGACACGCCTTCCCATGAGGGAGCAGAGTCTGGGTTCTCTGAGGCGGGCTCTCCTATCTCTGGGGTTGAGGTCACCGAGGTGGTTAAAAAGCTCCTCGGTGGCAAGGCCCCAGGGGTGGATGAGATTCGCCCTGAGTTCCTCAAGGCTCTGGATGTTGTTGGGCTGTCCTGGTTGACACGCCTCTGCAACATCGCGTGGACATCGGGGACAGTGCCTCTGGATTGGCAGACTGGGGTGGTGGTCCCCTTTTTTAAGAGGGGACCAGAGGGTGTGTTCCAACTACAGGGGGATCACACTCCTCAGCCTTCCTGGTGAGGTCTATTCAGGGGTGCTGGAGAGGAGGGTCCGTCGGGAAGTTGAATCCCAGATTCAGGAGGAGCAGTGTGGTTTTCGTCCTGGCCATGGAACAGTGGACCAGCTCTACACCCTTGGCAGGGTCCTCGAGGGTGCACGGGAGTTCGCCCAACCAGTCTACATGTGTTTTGCGGACTCGGAGAAGGCGTTCGACCGTGTCCCTCGGGTGGTCCTGTGGGGGGTGCTTCGGGAGTATGGGGTACCGAACCCCCTGATACAGGCGGTTCGGTCCCTCTACGACCGGAGTCAGAGTTTCGTCTGCATATCCGGCAGTAAGTCGGACTCGTTTCCGGTGAGGGTTGGACTCCGCCAAGGCTGCCCTTTGTCACCGATTCTGCTCATAACTTTTAGGGACAGAATTTCTAGGCGCAGCCGAGGCGTAGAGGGGGTCTGGTTTGGTGGCCTTAGTATTGCAGCTCTGCTTTTTGCAGATGATGTGGTTATGTTGGCTTCATCAAGCCGTGACCTCCAACTCTCATTGGAGCAGTTCGCAGCCGAGTGTGAAGCGGCTGGGATGAGAATCAGCACCTCCAAATCTGAGACCATGGTCCTCAGTCGGAAAAGGGTGGCGTGCCCTCTCCAGGTCGGGGAGGAGATCCTGCCCCAAGTGGAGGAGTTCAAGTATCTTGGGGTCTTGTTGACGAGTGAGGGAAGAATGGAACGGGAGATCGACAGGCGGATCGGTGCAGTGATGCAGACTGTGTATCGATCCGTTGTGGTAAAGAAGGAGCTAAGCCGAAAGGCGAAGCTCTCGATTTACCGGTCGATCTACGTTCCTACCCTCACCTATGGTCACGAGCTGTGGGTCGTGACCGAAAGAACGAGATCCCGGATACAAGTGGCCGAAATGAGTTTCCTCCGCAGGGTGTCCGGGCTCTCCCTTAGAGATAGGGTGAGAAGCTCGGTCATCCGGGAGGATCTCAGAGTAGAGCCGTTGCTCCTTCACATCAAGAGGAGCCAGATGAGGTGGCTGGGGCATCTGATCAGGATGCCTCCCTGGTGAGGTGTTCCGGGCACATCCCACCAGGAGGAGACCCCGGGGACGACCCAGGACACGCTGGAGAGATTACATTCTTCGGCTGGCCTGGGAACGTCTCGGGATCCCCCCGGAAGAGATGGATGAAGTGGCTGGGGAAAGGGAAGTCTGGGCGTCCCTGCTAAAGCTACTGCCCCCGCGACCCGACCTCGGATAAGTGGTAGAAGATTGATGGATGGACACACCATGCAAAAATCTAAAATCAATTTTTTCCACTAAATTCTTGCAATGAAATAAATCAGTCTACCGGTATGTACAATCCAAATTCCAATGAAGTTGGGACGTTGTGTTAAACATTAATAAAAGTCGAATACAATGATTTTCAAATCATGTTCAACCTATGTTTAATTGAATACACTACAAAGACAAGATATTTAATGTTCAAACTGATAAACTTTGTTTTTAGCAAATAATCATTTACTTAGAATGTTATGGCTGCAACTCGTTCCAAAAAAGCTGGGACAGGTGGCAGAAAAGACTGAGAAAGTTGAGGAATGCTCATCAAACACCTGTTTGGAACATCCCACAGGTGAACAGGCTAATTGGGAACAGGTGGGTGCCATGATTGGGTATAAAAGGAGCTTCCCTGAATTGCTCAGTCATTCACAAGCGAAGATGGGGCGAGGTTCACCTCTTTGTGAACAAGTGCGTGAGAAAATAGTCGAACAGTTTAAGGACAATGTTCATCAACGTACAATTGCAAGGAATTTAGGGATTTCATCATCTACGGTCCATAATGTCATCAAAAGGTTCAGAGAATCTGGAGAAATCACTGCATGTAAGCGGCAAGGCCGAAAACCGACATTGAATGCCCGTGACCTTCGATCCCTGAGGCGGCACTGCATCAAAAACCGAAATCAATGTGTAAACGATATCACCACATGGGCTCAGGAGCACTTCAGAAAACCAATGTCAGTAAATAAAGTTTGGCGCTACATTCCGAAGTGCAACTTGAAACTCTACTATGCAAAGCAAAAGCCATTTATCAACAACACCCAGAAACTCCGCCGGCTTCTCTGGGCCCGAGCTCATCTAACATGGACTGATGCAAAGTGGAAAAGTGTTCTGTGGTCCGACGAGTCCACATTTAAAATTGTTTTTGGAAATTGTGGACGTCGTGTCCTCCGGGCCAAAGAGGAAAAGAACCATCCGGACTGTTATGGATGTAGAGTTCAAAAGCCAGCAACTGTGATGGTATGGGGCTGTGTTAGTGCCAAGGGCATGGGTAACTTACACATCTGTGAAGGCACCATTAATGCTGAAAGGTACATAACAGGTTTTGGAGAAACATGTGCTCTCAACGGAAAATCCAGTCCGGCCAGTCCGAAACCGAAACAAGACCAAAACCTTCAAAATATGACCGGCCTTTAGTTTTGCAACACTACTGATAACACTGGGTTACAAAAAAAAAAAAAAATGTCTTTTTTTTTTCAACTGATTGAGGACAGTTTTGCATTGCTGAATCTGAAAATGACATCAGTTTCTCTTGTTCAGGATGTTTTTTATGCCAAGTTGTTAAGTTTATTAATCAAATGTTACAAACGTTGCTTACTGTAAATTTAATAGTAGACATTGATAAAAGTAAGTACCTGTCAATTGAATGTTATGTCATCATTGTTCAAAATTCAGGGCATGAATCTCCATTTATTTGAACCTCGAAAGCGAAAATACCTGTACATGTAGACAAAAACATGTGACCATAGTTCATAAAGTTGACCTGATTCAGCAAAACCAATTTGATATTTGGATTCAGCAGATAAAAATTGTCCCAAGTCAGCTAAAAAAAAAATCTTAGTTTTTTTCAAACCAGCATAAAACATTTATTGTCATCTTCTCAGGCATGTGACACCCCGCTGCACCCACTAGGCCGTCTTGTGGAAGCCTTAGTGGCGGTCTACAGGATGACGTATGTTGGCGTCGGAGCCAACCGCCGGCTCCTGCCGCAGGCTGTCAGCGAGTTGAAATCTTATCTTAACCGCATCTTCCGGATCGTAAGGTACTGTATTACCCTGAAGTGGACTTGAGTCAGTTTTATTTATATAGCGCCAATTCACAACAAAGTTATCTCAAGGTTTTATATCATGATCAGGGGGGGGGGGGGGTATTCTAGCAAGCAGTTTATGTGAAAACTCAGAGGAAGTTAACCCTGAGATGGGGGAAACCTTATCAATCCATTTCAAAGAGCTGGGGAAGAGGAGTTCCGACTCGGTCACTGCGGTAACAGACTCCGTAAACAGCTATGGTCAATCCTGACTTTCTACGCGTCTTCTCCCATCTGAAGCAAACACGGTTTGTCTGTTTCTCTGTGATCCCATTGGAATTGAAGCACAACTATAGATCTAAAATATGCTGGTATTCCCAGACTAATTTCAGACCGAAAACTATTGCTTTTCATACTCGGTCAACACGATGGGTTTGCGCTGAAGTTGGTACAAATGTGTGCAATGATGTGTCCGCTAATGAGAAAAGTAACTGTCGCAGTTAAAGGGCCGTTAACTGTAATGGTGTAAGAAAAATAATTCCAGAGGATTGCAAGTGATTGATTTAGAAATCATTTATCTAAATATAATATATTTTATGGCGGCACGGTGACCGACTGGTTAGCACATCTGCCTCACAGTTCCGAGGACCGGGGTTAAAATTCCGGCCCCGCCTGTGTGGGTTTTCTCTGAGAACTTCGGTTTCCTCCCACATTCCAAAAACATGCAAGGTAGGTTGATTGAAGACTCTAAATTGCCCGTAGGTGTGAATCTGAGTGCAAATGGTTGTTTGTTTATATGTGCCCTGCGATTGGCTGGTGACCATTTCAGGGTGTACCCGACCTCTCGCCCGAAGATAGCTGTGTTAGGCTCCAGCGCGACCGCGACCCTAGTGAGGATAAGCGGTACAGAAAATGGATGGATGGATAATATTTTATGATTTATTCAATCATGAGAGACATGCTGGGGCTCAAACTGGGACCAGTCTAACTCAGGGGTGGGCAAAGTACAGTGGGGCCTCCTCTGTTGTTTAATCTGACCACAGGAGCATTTATCAAAAGTCACAAATGTTTTTTTGCATTAAGCCAGTTTTCCTAAAAATTGGGATTAAATGTATTTTATGTATTTTGTCATCATTTCGCTTATTATTGATTGATTGGTTGAATATTAATACGATTAAATACATATACAGTATATTTATGTTTTGTTTATTTTTGATAAATAATTGCTTTGTTAGTTATGAATAATTACATTTTAAAATGAAAAGAAATTGTAAAACAAACCATTTTACATTTTTATTCATCATTTACTTTTTAGTCATTTATCAAATTAAATAATTGGTCAACGGATTTATTGACAATAAATTAACATTACTAAAATAATTTTACATATACATTTGAACTTTTAGGATTTCAACAATTGCTTCATTAACATTGAAATATAAATAATAAAACTGTAAATGGGAATCAATTATTTTATTGGTTAGGATTTGTTCATGTTTATACATTTTTATTTTTTTATTCATTTATCTAATTAAATCATTGCTTAATTGATTTATTTTCAATAAAATAAATTAAGATTACTAAAATAATTTTACATATCGATTGGAAATTTTAGAATTTCAGTAATTGCTTCAGTATTAAAATAATTATAAATAATAGAATTTAAAATGGGAATGGATAATGTTGTTTAAAGATTGTTCGTTTATTAATTTTTAATGTTGTTTGTATTATCGAAATAATTGGTTAATTGATTTATAGTAAATAAAACTATTTTTAAAGAACACAATATTATTTTATTGTTAGAGTAAATATTTGTTTGATTCACATTAGCTTTCTTTTGACCTCATCTACAAATGACCTGGCCCATCTGTCCATTTTAAAAATACAATGCAGCCCTTTGAGCACAAAAGGTTTGCACCCCTCATGCAGTCTAATTGGATGTATTTTTGTCCTAATTTTGTTGATATTCATTTATCTAAATAATTGGTGAATTGATTTATAGTAAATCAAATAAAACTATTTTTAAATAACACTATTTTATTGTTAGGGAAAATATTTTTTTTATTCATATTCGCGCTTCTTTTGACCTCATCTACAAATGACCTGGCCCATCTGCCCTTTTTAAAAATACAATGCAGCTCTTTGGGCACAAAAAGTTTGCACCCCTCATGCAGTCTAATTGGATGTAATTTTGGCTTCCAAATCTGACGTGAATGGGACATTTTAGGCATATTACATCACCGCTCCTGCACAAAATGTCTTTCTGTTAGCTGAGTATGAATCAACTGTTAACTTATTTTTTTAAGTAACTGTATATTCATATAGACGGACGGTTACATTTGATTCTACAAATTAATGACACAAATATGTAAATAAAAAGGTGTTGACTATTAAATGATTCATACTTTATCATTATTATTATTATATTATTGTCAGTTAGTATGAATAAATTTTTGTGAGGACCAATCATGGCCCAGTGAAATATTGTATGCCTGAATGCTGCATCCTGTCTGCATCCAATCCTGCCTGAATGATGTTTTATATTTCATTAAACTGCTTCCAAGTACGCTTTTAGACGTTGGGTTGCACATAGGATAAATGAAAATCACGTTATTAAAAATACTCTATATTGCCCAAAGTATTTGCTCACCTGCCTTTACTCACATATAGAATGATTTTAAGTGATATCCCATTCTAAGTCTATATGTTTTAGTATGACGTTTGTCTACCCTTTGCAGCTATAACAGCTTCAATTGTTGTGGGAAGGTTTTCCACAAGGTTTAGGAGTGTGTTTATGGGAGTTTTTGAGTCCAAATCCTTCCAGAATTTGTGACGTCACACACTGATGTTTGACGAGAAGGCCTGGCTCTCAATCGCTGCTTTACTTCATCTCAAAGGTGTTCTATTGGGTTGAGGTCAGAACTCCATGAAGGCCAGTTAAGTTCATCCATACCAAATTCTCTCACCCATGTCCTTATGGACCTTGATTTGTGCACTGGTGCACAGACATGTTGGAACAGGGCGGGGTAAGCCCCAAACTGTTTGACTGTCCAAAATCCCTTGCTATACTGAAGCATTCAGAGTCCCTTTCACTGGAGCTCATGGGCTAATATTTTGGACATTTCCAACTTTGTGGGAACAGTTTGGAGATGGCCCCTTCCTGTTCCAACATGACTGTGTATCAGTGCACAAATCAAGGTTTATAAAGACAAGGATGAGAGAGTCTGATGTGGATGAACTTGACTGGCCTGTACAATCCTGACCTTAACCCTATAGAACACTTTTGGATGAATTAGAGAGAAGACTGAGAGCCAGGCCTTCTTGTCCAACATCAGTCTCTAACCACACAAAAGCGCTTGAGGAATAATGGTCATAATTTCCCATAAACACACTCCTAAACCTTGTGTTAAACCTTCCCAGAAGAATTTAAGCTGTTATAACTGCAGAGGGTGGACTGATGTCATATTAAACCGTATTGATTAAGAATGGGATGTCACTTAAATTCATATCTGAGTCAAGGCAGGTGAGCAAATACCTTTGACAATGTAGTGCATATTCCCATATGCTGCAATTTAAAGTGTGGTTAGATGTTAAGTCAATGGATTGAATAGTAATGCACTAAAACTTCCACATTCACTCATGCATCAATTGCTTCTCTTTCCGTCACTGCTGCAGCAGTGTTACTCGTTTTTTTTTTTTTTTTTTTTTTTTTTTTTTTACACACAGATTACATTTTCATATCACTAAACACCCGCATTAGCACCTCCATTTCCAAGGGGCAAGTAGTAAGTAACTTGACATGTTTCTATCGGTATCCATGGTGAATCGACATATCGGGGCTCCATTGATTGTCTTTTGGTTGTGGTAGTCCATGAGCTCAGGTCAAGGTGAGAGTACTTAGACTTCATTGAACTAATTCAGATCAGCTGTTCTGGACCTGAATGACCCCAGTTTTTGAGTTCAGAGAAAGTCAAGTCGGAACTCAGGTTTAGATTAATAAGAGCATCTTGAACCTGCTTGCTGGAGTACCCCCCAGATCAAGTACCACACGATAAATAAAACCAGCTCAACCCCACGAGCAAGCACTTTGTAATGGATGCAAGTAAAACCCCCTCTTAGGAAGAAACCTTGAACAGAACCCAGGCTCTGTGGGACAACTGTTTGTCTCTGCTAGATGGGCTGAGATGGAGAGAGTTGATAAATAGGATAGATAGAGAAAACAGGATTGAGGGCCTGCGTGACCATGGAAGAACAAGAGAGCAATAGGTTTGACAAAATCCGTATCAACAACAGTAAAAGTCCCATGATGACATTAACGACGACGATAATGGTCGCTCCAAACGTCACTGTCGCCAACGCCAGAACAGAACTAGAATTTGTTTTGAAATATTATTTTGTGTGGTTTTATTTTCTTTCTTGGTTTGCATGTGAACTCTGTGCAGGTTTCTGTTCCCAGACTTGCCAGAAGATGGCGGTATAATTCGCGAGCCAGCCGACCTTCAGGAGGAGTCAGGCGTGAAATTTGAAAGCTCGCCTGAGCATGAGACCTCGAAGCAGAACATAACCCTGAATATGGAGCGGTCCCACCTCAGCCACGTGGTGAGCGGCTTGGCTCTGCTGCTTCCTGTCCTGTTGCCCCGCCTCTATCCGCCGCTCTTCACACTCTACGCTCTCGATAAGGAGCGAGAGGATGATGTCTACTGGGAGTGTGTCCTCCGCCTCAACAAGCAACCCGACCTGGCCCTGCTCGCCTTTCTGGGTGTCCAGCAGTACGTCTCACAATGTAACTGGATAACTACAGAAGTTATTTATTTGCGCTTTTAAATCTTTTTTTCATTTTCTTTCAGGAAGTTTTGGCCTGTTTCAGTCTCTATGCCAGCAGCAGCGGAAAACCTGCAGGTTGTTTGTTTTTGGTTCTTCGATAACATTTCCAGAAATGTAATAACTAGTGTTTGTCTGGGCATGTGTCTGATCCAGGTTCTGTCCAGCACCAAGGATACTTGCTTTGCCTCTGCAGTAGACACACTCCAGCAAATCAGGTTTGTCTTGTTTAGCACTCACTGCTGCAGTCGTACCTTTACTTACGAGTTTAATTTGTTCCGTAACCACGCTTGTAACTCAATTTACTCGTATACCAAATAATTTTCCCCATTGAAATTAATTCAAATGCCACGAATGCGTTCCAGCCCCCTTGAAAAAAAAATCACTTTTATTTTTTTTTTTTAGCATCCCCGTTGAAATTAAGGTGTAAATAATACTTTAACGCAAATTCGCTTAAACGCAATAATTTTTTTTAATGCTCGATTAATGCACAACCCTCATAGGCATTGTACTGTGTGTGTGTGTGTGTGTGTGTGCACGTGTGTCTGTGTGCTGTGCCTGGCCTCTTAGGGGCAGTGTGGTGCAGACATGCACACAACACACCTAAGTACAGTGAAACCTCGATAAAACAGACCCCGATATAACGGATATCGGATAAAACGGACAGTCGAGGCTGAACAATGTGTCCAAAAATAGTTTCCATTTGTAACTTAAAATGCCGTTGACAAAGTCTGTTAGTTCCAGAATTGGCCGCTGTTGTTTCCTGGCCCTGTGGCGCAATGCAGGCAGAGAATGGAACTGACATATTTCCGGGTCACAAATACACTGATGCAAAAAAGTATTTAGTCAGCCACCAATTGTGCAAGTTCTCCCACTTAAAAAGATGAGAGAGGCCTGTAATTTTCATCATAGGTATACCTGACCTATGAGAGACAAAATGAGGGGAAAAAATCCAGAAAATCACATTGTCTGATTTTTAAAGAATTTATTAGCAAATTATGATGGAAAATAAGTATTTGGTCAATAACAAAAGTTAATCTCAATACTTTGTTATATGCCCTTTGTTGGCAATGACAGAGGTCAAATGTTTTCTGTAAGTCTTCGAAAGGTTTTCACACACTGTTGCTGGTATTTTGGCCCATTCCTCCATGCAGATGTCCTCTAGAGCAGTGATGTTTTGGGGCTGTCGCTGGGCAATACAGACTTTCACCTCCCTCCAAAGATTTTGTATGAGTTTGAGATCTGGAGACTGCCTAGGCCACTCCAGGACCTTGAAATGGTTCTTACAAAGCCACTCCTTCATTGCCTGGGCGGTGTGTTTGGGATCATTGTCATGCTGAAAGACCCAACCACGTTTCATCTTCAATGCCCTTGCTGATGGAAGAATGTTTTCACTCAAAATCTCATGATACATGGCCACATTCATTCTTTCCTTTACACGGATCAGTCGTCCTGGTCCCTTTGCAGAAAAACAGCTCCAACGCATGATGTTTCCACCCCCATGCTTTACAGTAGATATGGTGTTATTTGGATGCAACACAGCATTCTTTCTCCTGCAAACACGACACGTTGAGTTTTTACCAAAAGGTTCTTTTTTGGTTTCATCTGACCATTTGACATTCTCCCAAATGCTCTCTAGCAAACTTCAGACGGGCCTAGACATGTACTGGCTTAAGCAGGGGAACACGTCTGGCACTGCAGGATTTGAGTCCCTGGCGGCGTAGTGTGTTATTGATGTTAGACTTTGTTACTTTGGTTCCAGCTCTTTGCAGGTCATTCACTAGGTCACCCCGTGTGGTTCTGGGATTTCTTCTCACCGTTCTTGTGATCATTTTGTCCCCACGGGGTGAGATCTTGCATGGAGCCCCAGATCGAGGGAGATTATCAGTGGTCTTGTTTGTCTTCCATTTTCTAATAATTGCTCCCACAGTTGATTTCTTCACACTAAGCAGCTTACCTATTGCAGATTCAGTCTTCCCAGCCTGGTGCAGGTCTACAATTTTGTTTCTGGTGTCCATTGGCAGCTCTTTGGTCTTGGCCATAGTGGAGTTCGGAGTGTGACTGTTTGAGTTTGTGGACAGCTGTCTTTTATACTGATAACGAGTTCAAACAGGTGCCATTAATACAGGTAAGTAGTGGAGGACAGGGGAGCCTTTTAAAGAAGAAGTTACAGGTCTGTGAGAGCCAGAAATCTTGCTTGTTTGTAGGTGACCAAATACTTATTTTCCACCATAATTTGCCATTAAATTCTTCAAAAATCAGAAAATGGATGGAAGGATGGATGGATGACTCCATCTCTGGACTTCAATGCTAATTTCCGTTAGCCCGTCAGTGGGATTTTACATTGTGTCAGCATTAAGATGCCGATTTATGTAGTGTTGTATTTAAATGTACACAATGTATATAATTATTTGTTGTTTACTTTTGCAATAACGGTACAGTAGAGTGCAGTAACAGTTTTACAGTACGTGCCTATCTTCTTTCTTGAATAAAAAAAATTGCAATGATAAATATATTTCCATAAGGTAAGCATATTTTTTCACTCATATTGATAAGATTATTAAAAACTTGAAAAATCTAATTTTATTGTACATTTAGAACAGGTGGAATATGCGTGCTATGCGATTAAATTCCAGTTAACTATGGAAATCATGCGATCAATCGCGATTAAGAAATTTTAGCGACAGCCCTAGTTTTTTTTTATGAAGCAAAATTGCACCATATTGCAAAATGTAAATATAAAACCATAGGAAAGAGAATGTAAAGAAATAAACTTGTTTTAATACACGTAATTAAGCTAAATGTCACACAGAGTAGTATTTGTGTTTTGGCATGTGGCTTTAAAGGTCGTGGCCTCTGATTCTAGCTCAGGTTGGCCACGAGGTAGCTGAAGCCCGCTCGTAATTCAGATCAAAACAAAGCAAAAAAACTAACAAGCGAAGGATCATAACTCGAAAAACATTAGTTGGGGCACTCATTAGTCAAGGTACCACCGCTACTTCGTTTTGCAACATTCAACCTACAGGGGGTCCTCGGTTTCCAGCAGTCGCAACATATGACATTTTGAGGTTGCAAATGGTGCGCAATGAACTAGTGTGCGGGTGGTGTTAGAATTTGTCGTCAGATCGCACAAAAAGACGTGCTAGGTTACCACTGAACCTACTGTTTTTCTATGTTGTTGTTCTATATTTATGGTCTTGAAGTGTTTTTCAAACAAAGGTTTACTGTATGACTTTGCTACTGCATTAGTGTAGGTTAGCGATACGCGATAGACTAGAATCGGGTTACATTGCTGCCGTAGGAAAGGAACGCCATTGTAAACCGAGGACCCCCTGTATTCCTGCTTTTTATTCACCTTTGTGCTGTTTACTTTGTCCATTGTTTTCAGCACAACATTCACCCCATCAGACAAGCTGCACGTGATCCAGCTGACATTCGAGGAGATCACAAAGGAAGTGCAGTCACTTCTGAAGCAGGTCTTCCTGTGGTCCATGGATGACCTATTTCCTGTTTTCCTCTATGTGGTGCTGCGTGCTCGGTTAGCTGCAAATTTGTATTCATTATAATTAATTAATTAATTGTAAGACAGACATACATCTAAATATTTCCGATTTCCTAAAACACAAGAATCAGGAACCTTGGGTCAGAGGTCAACTTGATCGAAGACCTGATGGATCCTTGCATCCAGCACGGAGAGCACGGAATCATGTTCACCACTCTAAAGGTAACCATGACACACCATAATACAGAGGTACCTTGACTTGCGAGTCTAATTAATTCTGTGCAGATGCTCTTAATTTATTCGTATCTCAAATCAACTTTGCCCATTTAAATTAATGTCGAACTCTATTCCACCCCCACAAAAAAATTCCACAAAAACCTTTCTAAATCAGAAAAAATATAGATTTTTTTTACTCTTAATTGATACTTTTTTCTCCCAGTTCACTTCCTCTCGGAACTTACTTTCTTAGGACCCATGGTTCGTAAAAGACATTTGGCAAAATACCTAAACCAAAAGTTACCTGTACTTTCAGAACTGCGGTGGCC
Organism: Phyllopteryx taeniolatus; assembly: GCF_024500385.1. Classification (NCBI taxonomy): domain Eukaryota; kingdom Metazoa; phylum Chordata; class Actinopteri; order Syngnathiformes; family Syngnathidae; genus Phyllopteryx; species Phyllopteryx taeniolatus. The sequence continues at coordinate 17,059,040 of NC_084502.1, read as the reverse complement.
GAATGTTGTGATTTTTGCTGCCGCCGTCTCATGGTAGAAGCTGACGCGCAAGTCAGATTTCTCTCACAGGACGTAGCATTAGTATCTCAAAAAACTCAAATTGGGCCTCTCATAAGTCATGGTACCACTGTACACTAATTGACACTCTCTGAAAATCTTTCCAACCCACTGAGATGTTCCCTGTCCTCCCGCAGGCCTGTTACTACCAGATCCAGCATGAGAGGATCACTTAATGCAGCAGCTTCTTTTCTCTTTTACTGATGCATGTGCTGTGGCTCCTCCTCCGCCATCAGCCTATCACAGGAACTCAGCTGAGGTCACTCAGCATTCCATTTGCTGCTTATAGGAGACCACCTTCCCCCCTTTGTGACAGTAAGCAGCTGTGATAGTGTTACCACCACAAATGAACCACTTCAAACTGTCCATATGTGAATCCATGACGTCTCTTCAGTTTTTTGTGTGGGATATGGAGGTGGGCAGCATTGTTACCTGGGACGACAATTGAGAGTGTGCAATTAGTAATTCTAAGTATAGTAATTCTGCTTTTTTTTTTTTTTTTTTTTTTTTCTTATGTCAGAAGACATTTTTATTCCTACAGGCTCTCTGTGGACATTATTTGCAGCCTATACAACAGTTCAAGCTGTATTTCTTCCAAGCAGCAAACATCGGTGATTGTTGTGACACAATGTCACCCACGAATGAATTCAAAAGAAGAGGAAAAGTAAAGAAAGAACAATCGAGGGGGACATGCAGCATTTGTTCTTTTTCGTGGCATGTGGCTCTATTACAAGACAAGCTTTGAAGAAAGACATCATTTGTTTTCTTCCCATTGCATTCAACAGAAATGCAGTTGGAAGAAAATAAATGATGGAATTTATGGACTGTAGTGTTTAGGTCCACACTGTCGGTACCAAAAAGTGGTACAGAAAGCATACTGAAGAGACCTGAAGAGGATATGGAAAGTTACTAATCTGAATCAAACCTGATGCATGCAAACAGTGTTAAAGGCACATTCACATTCACTCACAAATGTTCTCTTTTTGAATGCAGTAACTGCACAGATTTATTTGTCGTGTGTCCTTTCCTTTGCATCTCTGCTTTGTCCTAAAAGGGCTTGAGAGGGATTATTTTTTGTTCTCTGACGATTTTACAGTGGAAGTAATTTCAACGACTGCTGAGACCTTTATTTGAATGACACTAAAAACAGATGCAGTATTTCCCGTTCACGTCTTTCTCGACTGATAAGATGCATGTTGTGGATATAATCGATACACCCCTGTTTAAATGCAATATTTTTTTGATGAAAAAAAATGAGACCAAGATAAATCATTTTCAAAGCTTTTTTCCACCATTAAGATTACCTATAACCTGTCCAAAACAATTGAAGTTGTTTTTCTGTGCACACCCTATTATAACTGGAATGCAGCTTTGTTCAGAATCAACTAATCACTTTCAAACTCATGTTAAATGGGAGTCAGCACACATCTTCCAACATTTAAAGTGCCTTTGATTAACCCTAAATAAAGTTCTGATGTTCTAGTAGTCATTTCCTAACATTTTCTTTGCTTTGGAGCAGAAACCTGAAGGTTTTGTGCTGACACTGGTATTTCGAACTTCATAATTCGCTCCACCTTGTTGAAGAAAAACACCCCAATGCGTAATGCTGCCACCACCATGCTTGACTGGATGTTCTTTTGGTGATGTGCAGTGTTATGTTTGTGCCAACATACCTTTTGGAATTATGGCCGAAAAGTTCAACCTTGGTTTCATCCTACCATAACATAATTTCCCACGTGTTGGAGATGTTGTTATTGTCTGTTGTATAGATTATAGGTCACAATGCTTTTTCTCATTTTTTTATATCGCCAAAAAAAAAGTTTGACCAGGGGTGTTTTTGTGTCCACTTAATGTGTAATGATATAACACTGACATGAAGGAAAAGTTTTACCAGTGCTCTGGTTAATATGAATTTTAAGGCCTATTTAAGACAAACATGTTTATGAAGCACTCTTTAATTTTCTCATGGAAACCAATGGGATGTGACAATAAAAATGTTTTGTTGAGCCGTGTTTGTTATTATGTAATTTCTAACACTTGCCCCATTAAATCATAAGGGCAATACATGAAACAGAGCTCATCTCTTGTTCATTGTCAAGTGTTTTGTTCTTTAATTTTTAAAGTGTTAAAAAAATAAGATGCTTGTCACTTGAACAAATTGGGCAAAACAAATCAACTTGACCAATGATTAAGTAGTGAAGCTACTAAAGTACGTGACACCTGAATCGTCTGCGTAGCTCTGCCTGTGTGCCACCCGAGTCCGAAAGAGTTAAGATTTGTCATCTCCCTGCAAACGAGCCAGCCGGTGAGGGAGGAACTGGCTTCCGGTGGTCAGAGGCAACAGGCTCACTTGCCTGGGATTAAGTGGGATCGGGAGAGATTACAGCCCTGTCAGTCTTCATGGCTTGATGACAGTGCTGGGTTCTGTTCTTGGTTCAGTCTCTTGGGAATGATTTACCGCCAGATATTTTATGTTTGTATGCAATTGGATTGATGTGATGAAGAGCACAACATCTGGAAGATAAAATCTTGTTATCCTCTTGGACGTGCAGGTAAATACACTTTGTTAAAGACATTCAAATGTATGTTGCATGAGCATGTCATTTTAAATGCAAGTTAACATGACAGGCTGAAACAACTTGTTTGCATAAGAATACAATGTACTGTTTTTTACATTAAAACCCATAATGAAAAAAATAGCCTAGATTTGGATTCATTCTATTGTGCTTGATGAAGCAGAGATTGAGGTCTGCATCATCATGATACTATTATGAAGACATAATAGTAGCACGGTGATGTTGTAACCTCTGCGAAGTGTGCCATTAACCCATGACCTTTCACACCAACAACCAGCTCAAGAATGGATTACCATTAGATAAAGTGGTCAGCTGTCACAGAAAGGCCCCAAAAGTTTCAGGATCACTACCTGGCGCGTGGGAATTATATTTAACATGTTGCATTTGTGAGGATGTGGTGGGGAAGTGAAGTTTCTTCGATATTGCTGTGAAAATATTATTCCGTTCTTAAAATTCGCAGACTTTTCAGCTGTTAAGGGTCAAAGGTTGGTGGTCCAGTCACCATGAGGCAGGAGGTGGAGGCTCAGGTGTTAAGCCCCCACTATGAACTGGGAGAGCAGGGTGAGTAGAGAGAATAGAGTGTCATATTTGTCCGCACTAATGGCGCATTGTAGCCAGCTGTGTCTAACTGAGTGGTTGTACGGGCACGTTTTGCAGGCCTTCGTCAGATCGTGACAGATGTAGTAGAAGAGGTGAGGTGTACGCTGAATCAGGACATTGATGGAGCAGAGATTCTCCACAGTCTGCTCAACGCTTCCTGGCTGCAGTCACTGCTTAAGGTGCACGCTCGCACACATTAACTACTCTTTCATTATTGAGGTACAGTATCTGCTTGATATGTTGTCCATTAACATTAACGTACCTTTAAGCTCTGGTTCTAATTCTAGGCCCATAACACCACAAACACATTCATAGAGAAAGTATGTTTTACACATCATAACGGAGTTCCTCAGGAACTACCAAGCTCAGTACCCACACATCCTAACCTATACATCTTAATAATTACGTTACCACAGGGCCCCAAGAATTATTTTGTAAGTTGAGGAACAAGAAGAATTATAACTGTTTCAGGAAAGACCAAATTTGGAATACGAAGTGGCTCCTACAAGCACACCGGATTGCAGGCTCTAAAAGCAGGTCTTTGGTAATGGCAAAGTCAGGGTTAACAATTTACTGGACCTCTTTCAAGTTCTGCAGGTTTTAAACTCATACTTGCTAGCTGATGATAAAGTTCTCTTTGTTCAACAAGACTGGATCAGCAGAGTCTTACTTCAGCATCACCACCTCATCACCTTCTACTCAGGAAGGCGAAAGATCTGGTCCACCACATGAACACAGGAATGATGATGTCACACTTTTAACAGGTTTATGAGTGTCTTCAAAGGTACCTGCGAGACTCCCCAACAGCAGTTCTGGACTATGCCTCCGGACTCTCATTTCAGGTTTCACTCCAGTTTGCTTCAGATGCTTTTCTGTTGCTTGATGTTTGCTTCACACTGATTTTGTCCTTCTTCTGCAGCTGCTGATTGACATCAAGGCACTGCCAGGCTGCTCCGAGGAGGCTAAGGAGCTTGACCGACTCCTGCGACAGCCTCACCTTCAGGTACCCCAACTCATTTACATACATTTACTTAGTTTTTGGGCAAATTGTATGAACATTTTGCGTTGTCTATGCAGGCTCTGCTTTCTGCACATGATACCGTGGCCCAAAAAAACTATGAGCCTGTGTTGCCGCCAATGTCAGCTGAGGTTCCAGATGAAGAGGAGGAGGCCACAAGGATCGTGTGCCTGGTCAAGAACAAACAGCCGCTGGTGAGCTGCCAGGAGAAAACTGTTCTTGGGTTGGGTTTCAATCAGATGAGCTCTGAGCCTATTCAGTATTTAGAGCAGAACTGGGTCACATTTTGATGGGATCACCCTGTGCCAGGTTTTCTGCATGAGTCCCTTTGACATGCAATCTAGTTTTTTCATGTTATTCATTAGTGTTTTCCAATGTTTGCTTCTGTTTCGAATAATTCTTAACATTCATTACCCTGATTGCGTTGTGAGCCTGCAGATGGTGTGATCAGCAGAAACCACCAGCTTGAAACAAATGTCAAAACAAACAAGTGTCCTTTGAGTCCTTTTGTTGTCTCACAGCTTTGCAACCATCTGAGAACTTGTTCACAACTGCCTGCCATGTCCCCTCCTGTGGCAAAAAAAACAAGCGCTGGGATCTGCAGTCACTGGGATACTCTGAGGCGCCTAACACGACAGAGGCTTCACTTAGCGGGGGTAATGGGGTCTACGCACATCTCAAGCCCTGATGAGAAGGGTTCAGCAGTGTGTAGCGTGCACAGAGGCAGTTACCCATCAGCTGAGGTTGTGTGTCACCCAAGTGTTCGGCCACGCCGCCCATCTTGCTACATGGGCATGAGCCGCACTTGCAAACCAATGAGCCAGTGCAGGGTTTGTTACGCCGACCTCCTCTGGCAGAAGAACGTGAACCACTCTGCTCCCTCAGTCTACAGGTCGGTCCTGATTGGTAAGAAATTATCTGACCATCATCCATCCTCAACCACGTTGTCCTCTTCCATCATCTATCACGCTGGCCATCACTGTTCAATGATTGTAACACAGGGGTCCGTCTCTTTTCTTTTGGGAGACAACTTCATTGAAGAGTTAGACGGCAGAAATGAGGATCAACCGTCTCCGCCGCCTATCCATGCCCCCAACGCGCCCCAGCGATGGGCTCTGTCTCCGCCTTGCCTCTCCATACCCTACTACGCCAACGTGGACCACTACCCACAGCCAAATCTGCCTCCAAGGCTAAGAAACCAGAGCCCGCAGATTCGCACAGCGCCCCCCAGCCCCATGTGCCCCCACCGCCTGGTAAAGATCCCTCGGGACACTCCTGTGGAGCTCGCCAAGCAGGAGAGTCTGGACGAATTGCGGAGCACAGTGCAGCTGGCCGCTAGCTCGATGGAGAGCAGCACCAAGGACATCCAGCTCCTAGGGGAGAAGATGGCAACTGCAACAGAGCGCATGTCTGAAACAGTCCAGGGAAACTCTCAAGCTTTGAACTTGCTCAGCCAGGTAGTAGAGCGGCTTCAGATGGTCCTCAATACCAACAGAACCGAGAGGAGCCCCCAACTAGCTAAATGTGCAGATGCTGAGCAGCACAGGATGCCCAACAAGAGCAAAGTGCAGCGTCCATCCCTTTCCTCCATGCCTTCGCTGATATCGTCATCCTCCAGCTCGCTCAGCAGCTGCCCAGATAAGCCCTCCACCTCCCGAGCTAGCAGTTGTCTGCCTGGATCCTGCCGTGGATCACCCCACTTCAAGCCCCAAAATCCTCCTTCATCGCATCCTTTGACTAACGGTAACTTGGGAAAAGCCAAAGAAGCTTCCTTCGCGGTAAGAGGAGGTCGCTCCAACCAGCGGAAGAAAGGGAAGAAGACAGTGACGTGAGAGGCGCAAGACAGCAAAAAGTCCACCACTTGGATCTTTTCAAGCTGCTTTGTGTTAGTTGCATATTTTTTGGGTCATTTACGTTTCCATCTTCATCGTTTTCCTGCATTCTTATTTCCATTTTCACTCTCTGCTCTGCTTGACAGTCATTTGTGTTTGTTTTCTCCCTTTCTTTCATCTTACTACAGCCACTCTGGACTCTTCATTTAATTGAATCCATTGGGTGTGCCATTGCTCCTCAACTGCACCTCCCATTTCTTATCTGGTCTCCTTTCTGTTTTAGGGAGCAACAATAAAGAGAAACGAAGTTACTGGGGAGATCTTTGTGGCTCGGGTGATTCATGGAGGACTGGCTGACCGCAGTGGTGAGTTCTGCCTTTAACTCTCACAGGTACATACTGTTCAGGACAAATCTATGAGTTTTGACATTTGACAGCAATAAAAAAATAAATGGGAAAAAATACTATAGGGCTAAATTTCATTCCCCCCTCGAAATATAATGACTTTTCCTAAAGTGACCCAAAATACACAAAAGTGAACATCATTTTAAATGTCATTGTTATGTAAAGCTGCAGCATATTTTGTGTACACTGGGGCTGTTCCGGGTGAATATTTGCCATGTCTACTAAAATGCATTGTAGATTAACCATCCATCCATCCATCCATTTTCAACACCGCTTATCCTGGTTAGGGTCGCGGGACGCTGGAGCCTATCCCAGCTGACTTCGGGCGAAAGGCGGACTACACCATGAACTGGTCGCCAGTCAGTCGCAGGGCACATATAGACACGGACAACCATTCGCACTCACATTCACACCGTCACTGAGTGGGAACTGAACCCACGCTGCCTGCACCAAAGTCAGGCGAGTGTACCACTACACCATCAGTGACTGTAGATTAACCAATGTGTGTTAAATCAAAGAAGAAGATTATAATAGTGGGGACCTTGAAACTGCACATACCATAAATGTGTGTTTTTAATGGGAAAGTGGTAATAGTGTTCAAGGGGGAGCTTGACACTTTCCCAGGTACTGTCTGTGTTTCCATCACATTTTTACAGGTTCTCACATAAACATGCACCTGTTGGTCTTTGAAGGGTCATTGGAGGTATCTCGAAGCAGTAAAAGACTAAATCATCTGTGTGTGTGTGTGTGTGTGTGTGTGTTTTATGGGACGGTGTTCACTTGCGAATTTGAAAACTCGACCTGTGTTCCCAGGAAAAATGCACCTGTTGGTTTAATCATTTACTTATTAATGTCAGACAGACTGTTAATAAATTTTGAAATGAACTTTAGCTCATAATATAAAGTACTAACAATTACAGTAGGATGGGGATATTCTGCACCTGGGTCAAATTTGGCCCGAAACATACTATGGGTGCATGGAAAATAAAGAGTACTGTATATAAGGGTTAAGTTAGTTGTGTTAGTGATGCAGGTCATGAAGGTCACTGAAGCCCCAGTGAAATTATGAATGATTTGTGTGAGCAGGTTTGCTTCACGCGGGTGACCGGATCATAGAGGTGAATGGATTTCCGGTGGACGGCTTGGAGCCAGAGCAAGTCATTCAAGTTGTGGTAGGTTGGTGGATTTCATACACATCAATCCTATCAACTTTCATGTTTAGTAACACGTCAGTGTTGTAAAGTATCGTTAAACTTTTAAGGTTGAACACAACGTTCCGATCGACTCTGATTTGTTCCGATTTTGAAACAATTTTTCCCATCGAAAAGAATCCTTTCCAACCAGCTCTCACTATCATAAAACTATCTAACTGTATAGGACATTTTTAAGTGAAATTTTTACTTCCTTATCTATCATGCGAGCGTAAAGAAGGTTGGTTCAAACTCCAAACTTTTTTGGCAACTTGTGCCAAATTTCCTCCCAGACAATTTGGTCAAATTCTAAATGATGTAATCGCAGTGGCATTAAACTTTAGGTATGAATAAGTCTCCTCCACTGTTTTCATTCCAACCAGCAGGCCAGAGCGCAAGGAACCATCATTTTCAAAGTGGTTCCCATCACCGACAGGCCGATTCACAGCCACACAATGGTGAGTTGTCCTCTCTTCCCACTTCCGTCCTCACTTCCTGACTCATCCTCTAACTTCTCTAAATTATCTTGTTACCCATCAGCTTTACGTGCGAGCTATGGTGGACTACAGCCCTCAACAAGATCCCACCATCCCCTGCACAGACGCTGGCGTGAGCTTCAAGAAAGGCGATGTTCTGGAAATCGTAGATCAGACGGATTCTCTGTGGTGGCAAGCCAAGAAACTGCCCAGCGACATGGCCTGTGCAGGCCTTATTCCCTCCAGCAAACTGCTTAAACGGTCACTTCAGCCCTCTGCTTCTAGCATGTTAGACAAAGATGTTAAATTAGCCTAACATGGATGTGCATGTTATTGCAGGAGGCAGAGGGACTTGTTGCCTTATCAGCCGCACACCTGCATCCAAATACAAATACGTGAGTTCACCCAATTTGAACAATCATACACCCGTACAGTATGAGCCGGATTTACTAAAGGTTTGCGAGTGCAAAAACAAGCTTCTAACTTCATTGCATGTGAAAACACGTGGAAACTGATGTACTAACCGGGCACACCCAGGATGTCTGCCAAACGGGAAGAATTGCCACACACTTTTGTTTTATGTGTTCTAGAAGGAGTAGATGCAAATAGGTGAATTTAGCAGGCACAATGTAATTTATCAAACCTAAGAAGAATTGCAATGACTGATTTTGCGAAAGGCAGGTGCAAACTATGCCTAACGTGACTGTAATAACTGTGGCACGGAGGAGGCATAAGCAAAATGAGAGGATATTTTCCATTTGTGTAAACAATTTTAGAAGTGAAACTAAATTATTGTGGCATAACTGTCTCTTTGGCAGTGCGATTTTGGAGCTTCTGAATGATCTATGGGGTGATGTAGAACCAGTCACAAGAAGGAGTCATGGGATATAACCTAAGACAAAATGCTTTTCAACTCTGTATTTTCTTCTGCCTGGGACAATTCAGCGCACTGTGGCAATTGGTGCTGGCCACTCCCAGAGCAGTTTTTCAGGTGTGCTGTCTCACATTTTAAATGCAATGTTTCGCAGGACACATCCAATTACCACACACTCGGGGTGAGTCATGTCAAACGAAACATGGCTTTTTTGCAGTCTGCAGCTTCCTCAAAATTATCGGAGCGATAATTTATTTTGTGTAACTCAATAATATTTGGGATCTTGGAATCAGGCACCACGTCTACATACTAAATGCATGTAAATGTTTTTTCACTCCCTTGCTTTGCTGAAGTGAGCACGGTGGAGGAAGGTAAGGCTTAGTTACCAATTTGAATGTAACATTATACACTCGCCAGTTCAAATGTATGACATCTTTATCTCAATTTTCTCCTCACAGAGGCGGACTTAATGGCCATTGATGAAAAATGTGTTGAAGCAGGTAAATGTTCACCCAATGCATTTGCTGTGAAATTAAATGTCAAATAATTCCACCGTGTTTTTTTTTCTTCTCTCTCTTTCTGCCAGATGAGGAGGCCTTTGAATCTGGTAGGTAAGTCTTTGTGAACTCAATCAGTGCTGGTTTGTTATGATGTGTGAAATGTGTTGCCATGTTTCCTCTGAATAATAATCTTTTACGTCTTCTTTTCACATGCCATCTAATTCGGAACAACAGACGAACTCAGAGACGGTGAGAGATTAAACTTCAGCGTACCAAAACTGACCTAAATTCAAATGGATAATTTACAATTCATTGAACTTATTAAACTGATGTCCGGTGTAATTCAATTTAGTGTGTCCCTGATAAATTACAAGATGGGAATTGAAGGATTCAATTGTTTTAGGACTTTTTACCCTTCCCTCCTTTGATTATTTTCACAGTTTCTGTTGAAGACAGACATTATTATTATTACGCTTCTCGGCATGCTGCCTAAAGGGGACGTATTATGGAAAGTTATAGACAAATAGCACTTCATCCGAGCCCTCCAGCAGCTATTGTTCAAAAACCAAGCAAAAACATATCGAGTGACTTTTGTGTACTTTTCTGTACTAAGCATTGGCAATGCAGTACAGCGGGGCAGAGTGAGCACAGTGGCGGTTCTAGCCCGTTCTTAGTGGGGTGTCTCGACTGGGTCTAAAGGTTTGCTGGTCAGAAATATTGACTGACTAGTCCGGTCACATCCTATCCATTTTGCCAACAGGGGGGTTGACTATTCATGCATAAATTGTCAATTTCTGTCGTAAATCTATATTTCCATTTACTTCCCATTTGAATTGTTTTCCTGTCAATACAGAGGGCGATGATTTCAGCAGCAGCGTTGAGGGAGTGTACCTCGGTATGTCATCAATCTCTCATTGGCATTTCAACATAATGGTTCGTTAGAAATTGTGTGGTGTAGAACAATGTAGAAGTGATGTTTTTTTTCTCAGCTGGTTTTAGGCGCAGCTTGCGTCTATGTCGCAGACGCTTTCACAGCACCGCCCTAACGTCTTGCCCCACTGACTGTTCCAATAATTGCAACAGTGCTCTCCACTGTGCCTATGAGGAGGTGGTGCACTACCAGCGCAGTTCCAGCGATGTGCACCGCCTCATTGCCCTATTAGGTATGACTTTTTGCATCTCACAAAAAACTTTTTTGGTTAAGTGTTGGAAAATGCAACAGTCTTTTGTCGTAGGTCCATCGGGTGTGGGTGTGAATGAACTTCGCAGGCGCTTGATTGAAATGAATCCCAACACATTCCAAGGAGCAGTACCTTGTATGTGGCCAACCATTAACCATATTTGTATAAGAACACATACAGTTGATATCCAGAGTGAAAGAAAAACACTACAACCAAAATGTTAATGCTTTCTGTTTCCCTGTGCCAGACACCACAAGACCACCCAAAGGATACGAGGAGTCTGGCAGAGAATATCACTTCATCACTCGAGAGGTCTTTGAAAACATGGTGTACAAAAGCAGGTGTGACTGCTTCTTATTTAATTCCACAAATGACTCCAAATACTGTATATATTCATAGATAATCAACGACAATTGTTGATGGCCCAGTATGTATAGGGACCATAATATCTGTTCAACATCAGCTCCACAACTGGAACCTCCTTCCTTACCCAGTTATCAAGATTAGAAGAGAAAGTTCTAATTGTTCTTGTGTTTGCACTCACAACGGCCTGCAGGTTCTTGGAGTATAGCGAGTATAAAGGGAATCTGTATGGCACCAGCAGAGACACTGTGAGAGAAGTTTTAAACTGTGGGAAGATCTGTGTCATTGACATTGAACCAAATGTAAGTGGATGGCGATACTTGCATACAAAACAATGAATACTTTTCCAAAATGATATAGAATTTCTTTACATTTACCACATTTAGGCCATTCCGGCTGTGAGAACACATGACCTCTGGGCTTTTATCATCTATGTGAAGCCACCGCCTGTGGAGCAACTCAGAGAGTCGAGACAAGACTCGAACATAACCACTGACTACTACGTCAACCGCCCCTTCAAAGTGAGTGGATGGATGGATGGAAGCATGTGATCTATGTGCAAGATGTTGACAGTACAGAGTTGGAGGATTGTGTTTAATGTGCCCTCCATCCAATAGGATGAAGACTTCCAGGAGATGGAGGAGGCCGCCCGGAAGCTGGAGTCCCACTACTCACAATTCTTTGACGATGTGATTATTAACAATGACTTGCAGGAGTCCTGCGTCCAGTTGCTGACAGCGGTTAGGAAGGCGCAGGATGAGCCGCAGTGGGTTCCCACCAACTGGATACGACCCACCACAGCCACATAGACAAAAATGTAAGAGGTTAAAGAGAGATGTACCCCCTGTTATCATGGTAGCAATTTACTGTGAAAGATGTTTTGTGATCAGCACAACAATGTAAAGAGCATATCCCAGCTGACTTTGCTGCGAGAGGTGGATTACACCCTGGACTGGTCGTTAGCCAGTTACAGGGAACATACTTTATAGATATTCACAGCCATGGGGAATTTAGTCTTCAATTAAACTAAATGTAGGAGGATGCTAGAGTACCAGGAGAAAACTTGCCCAAGCATGGGGAGAACATGCAAACTCCACACAGGAAGGCCGGAGCTGAGATTTGAACTCAGAACTTTGGAGCAGACACGCTAACCCACTAGATCACCGCACTGCCCAATTTATGGCTGCATCCATTGTAATAATATTTCACCTCCTGTCTCTCATTCTTATACACTTACCTGCGGGAGCATGATTTGATTTGTTCAATGTTTACAATTTGGACTGTGAGGTAAATTATCTTATTTGTTGTGCTTGCTTTTTGTTCATACTGTATTTTAAAATGGGTTGCTGCATACAACGCATAACAAAACAAAACTTGGTGTTTACATTCTTGTTAAAAAAAAATAATCTTGTGAAATTCAACATTGGCGATTTGGTACTTTGAAATCTTTGTGATGATAATAAACCTGTCAAGTTTTACTGACTTTTGTGCGCTTTTATTTCGACAACACCCACCGGATCCTCGCTGTGCCTCTAGTCGTACTCACGTGCGCTTCGATAGTTGTTCTTCGATGCCGTAGCCAAAAAACAAAAAATATATATAATAAATAAATGTTCCCAGTAAGGCTTCCAATGTGTGCTGTTATCACACACCGTATCTGATAATGAAATTAAAAAAAAAAAAAAGTTTACTCCAGCAGAACTGCTTAAACTGGATATGGACAACGAGCTCTCGAAGGTAACGCTTCTATTAGAGAGTAACCTCAGTTTCGATTGCGTGCATGCCCGGCTATTGAAACTGAAAGCGTTAGTTCAATTGTTCATGGCTCATAATTCACTCTCGATGAAAACAATGTAGCTAACCATTACGCTATGAAATGGTTTAAGTCGGTGCAGTACGTTTGATTTTTAAACGTGACGTGACGTGTGGCTATGCTAGCTATTGCTTGTACTCTGTTTCCCTTTTAGGAAATGCGACCCAGGGAGCTCCCACCTCTGCCGCAGGTCATTGTTATTATTATTTTCAAAACCATTGATTCGCCTTTATTAATTTGTCAGTGGTGAAAAACATCTTCTACATAGAAGAAACATTTTTCTTCGTCCAGTTTTCGCTGTTCTACGTTTCTCCACCAGTTCAAACCATTCAAAATTCCACATACTGTATACATTATTCAGGACATGTTTGACATTACTTTCCCAAAATTCCAGTTTTACCAGAATTCTGCATCCGCCCCCAGAAAAAGATGGGCAACAAAAAAGCTCTGCATCTTTCCCATTCCAAATTAAAGTTGAACTATTTTCCACATTCTCAAAAGTCCACACTTCTCACAAATGAAGTCCAACATTGAATGGATATCTTACCCCTGCTGTCCACATTTCTTGACCGATTCAAACCAATCTAACTTCTTCAATCTTTCTCACATTCCCCAAATTTGCAAATTTGTACAATAAGATTTGCCAATTCATAGACCTTTACCTCTTCCTTTCACAAATTTTGACCGAGTCAACATATTGTAACTTGACATCTCACATTCTACTTTTCAACAACTCAAATTGATTGCGCGGCATTTCAGTTCATCATCAGCTTTTCAGCATTCACACACCATTTCAAAAATAGCAATCTCTAGTAAACCTCAAAACAAAGCTGTAGTATCTACTTGTGTTTGCAGAGATTTGCTCTATATTTTGTTAGTTTTCTAATTATAATTCCTTGAGGGGACATTCAGGTTACACTCTTCTGTCAGGCACCTTGATAGTAGTCAGGAAGCAGACTAGCTTCTCTCCTACAACTAGATGCCATTTTTCATTTTTATGTCCATCATAGGTCTCAAATCATGACCTTCTGTTTCCATAGCCCAAGTCCTTGGAGGTGAGCTGTTCTGCTGCCCCAGATCAGTCACGGCCACCACATTATTATTAAGTAAAAAGATCAAAATCACATTTGACCCGAGATCTCTTGTACTACAGTAGTTACTTCTTTTACCATAGACTAATCCACCCACACACACTCAGAGTATCAAAGGCTTTGACCTGTGCCCTGAGTAATCCTTACTCCTGGCAGATGCTTGACCACAGATTTAGCATTTAGCAGAGGATTTAACAGCAGGACGCAATGTACAGCTTCACTCGACTCTTGCCTGATTCTGTGTGGAATGCCCAGAAAGACAGCGGTGAAGTTTCTTTCTTGTCTTTTCATCGTCTGTAACAATAATTGATACAAATACACATAAGTAAATTCACTTGTGGTTCTCTCTCTTTCTTTAGCGAGGACAAAGGGCTCTTCCCACAGTGCCAAGGTAAGCACACCCATTTCTTCAAAATCAAGAAAGGAGAAAAAAAAAAAGCGTCTTTGTTTACATTACTTTGACAAACTTGGCCCTGTCTTTTCTCATATATGTGGACACTGAAGTGAAGATGCAGCTGGTGAGTAAGGACCTGACAGAAAATAAATAATTGACCATTTTAATGGAAGCATGAGTCTGATTTAACTCTGCCAATGTCACTGAAGTGCCAAAGCACAAGAAGAAGAGGGTGAAAAAGCAGGCTAGCGAAGCACTTGACACAGACGGTGCGCACAGTGCTCACATTGAATGGAAACTATTCATTTATAATCATAATTTAAGTGGCATGCATCGTTTTTAGATCAGGGAATGGAGATGGATGGCCGGGGCAGCAGAAGGACTTCTCAGATCGGTGACGATCTTTCACTTGAAACTGCGATAGATGCACTCCCTCAGAGGAAGAAAAAGAAGAAAAAGACAGCAACTATAGGTAGAGTCATATGGGGAATGATCTTCAATTAGTGTCACCTCTAAGGCAGGATTTACACTGCAAGGCCAATTGTCTAATTCCGATTTAATGCCTATATCAGTCTGTCTATTTATATTTTGTAATGACTTATTTATATGACTTAATGACTTATTTATTAATATGATATTATAAGATAAAAAATATTGAGAGACTAAGGGATAGGGATAGTTAAGTTTGTACTTCCTCCTACTCCTTTTGAACATAAACTGTGCCAAAAGATGTAATTTATTGCCTCGTTTTAACTATATATAACAATAATACATTTTTTATTATTATTTTTTTAACTATGCTTTTGTTTCTATGTCCAAATCAATCAGTCAACCTCAGCGTTGCTCCACTGGCCGCTGTCAACAATTAATTTCCTTATTTAATGATAGGAAATGGAAATTGACAAGCTGTTTTTGTTTTCGCTTCCACATCTTGAAGATGACCAAGCTGACCTGGTGAATGGGGACGCAGTGGATCAGACCACTGATGAAGAACTGGTTAAAAAGAGCAAAAAGAAAAAGTAAGATGCGGTGGTAGTTCTTATTTTGTGTTGATTTGGATGGGCGTTGCATACATGACCTATCTTGTTTCCATAATTTCAGGAAATCAAAAGTTGTGGAATCGTCACTTCCTGATGAACTGGATGTAGAGGAGGATGACATTATCACTGACATGGCATCTCATATACAACAACATTCCCTGTTCTCTGCCCCACAAGGACAGAGTCAGCCAGTCGGAAAGGTCTTCATAGAGCGGAACAGTAAGTGATGGAATGGCTTTTAGACTACTGTACACTGAGATGGCAAAAGTACTCATGCTTAAAAACAAGAAAATGGTAAAAGTACTGTTTGAACTCCTTTGCTTAAGTAAAACTAAAGTACACTCTGAAATGTATTTAAGTATGAAAGTAAAAATACATGTTTACTGTCAATTATGTCATCCGTTTGGTCAACATGGCAAAACGGAAAAAAAGAAGTGCCGTGAGAAAGTATGTGCCCCCTTCTCAAAATATTATTTTTTTTTGCATAGGTTGCCCACTTTTATGTTTAAGGTCATCAAACTAATGTAAATATCAGACAAAGATATCCCACGTAAAAACAGAGAATGCAGTTTTGAAAATTGTGATTTTATTTGTTAAGGAAAAAAAGATATTAAAAACTACCTGGCCTTGTGTGTAAAAAAAAAAAATTGCCCCCTTTACCTACTAACTGGTTAGGCCATCCTCAATGGAAGGTTTCTGATAGGGCTGCAACTAACAATCATTTTAATACTGTAATTTCTCATGTATAATGCGCATTTTCCCCCCCAAAAAATTGTCAAAAGTCAATAGTGCGCATTATACATAGATATAGGGGCAAATGGAAAAAAAACTCACATTTTATAAATGTATGTCGCCATCTAGTGGTTATGAAAAAGCTGTACACGTTCATTCTAAAATGCCAACGCCACCTAGCGGTTATAAAAAAAAACGTAGCCTACATTTTCATTCCAATATGATAGGGGAATGTATGACTGGATATATGTACAGTTGTGCTCATAAGTTTACATAACCTGGCAAAGTTTGTGAAATATTGCTTTTTAAAATATGACTCACTGAACAACAACCATCATTAATTTCTTTATGGTTATGTTTTGTTTAATGATAATGCTTTTCTGAAATGCTTGACCGTTTAATTTGAATCCCATTAAAATTAAATTAAATGTGTTTCACCTGGCTCTTCATGTTTTCCTTAAAGAATTGTACCCATCTTACAAATTCTACCTGGGTAATCAAACATGAGCACAACTGTGTTTTTTCTAATTTATTCAATAAAAGTAGGGCTGTTAATTTCAAAATAAGACCAAGTAAATAAAAAAAAAAAAAAGGATTACGTGTTCAAATAAAGTGCTTAACTTCAGAATAATTATTTGAAAAAAACTAACAAAATACAGATAATACTTCATGTTTTGATCAAATGGGTAGAAGCAAAATCATGCATTCTAAAAATGAATTATATATAGGTAGAAGGGTTTTCCAGAATTGTGAGGTCAACTTTGGGGGTGCGTATTATACATGGTTGCCCATTATACACGAGAAATTACGGTAATTGATTAATCCGTTAATTAATTATTTTTTCAATTAATCGATGAACAGGATAGAAAAAAAACTTTGCCATCCCTTTATTCAAAAACAGGACATCATTTCAAATTGATTGTGCAGAATAATGCACAACCATATAATGATTATGATTAAGTTTATGGTTTTGGTCCATAACATGTCAGAAAGGCAAAAATGTTGATCATTGTTTTCCCAAGTAAGTTTGTAAATGCCTCATTTTGATGAAACACAAAGATAATTATTCATCTTTATTATTATAATTAAGGATGTCCCGATCCAATACCAATATAGCAGCCTTGAGTTCTGGCTGATACCGATATCAGTCCTATCCGATATCCGCAATAATCATACATACTTTACTATTTTGTAGTAAGGAATGTTACAAAAAGCTTGCTCAAGTGATATTACTCAGAGAATAATAATCTGCAACAGTAGGTATGAGAAAGACTGACCCATTTATTATTAACCAATGGGTTACATAAAGTAACTTTCAAAAGAAGCATGTACTACCATTGATTCAAATAAATAAAACTTATGTAAGAAAATCCTTAAAAATAACATCAATTAAACATAATTAACATTTAAATTGCAACATAAACATACCTTAACTCAAACATAAACAAATTCTACATTTCAATAGATGAAACAAAAAATAAATACATTTGAAAATCATCAAAAATAACCAATAAATAATGAATACAAATTATAACTTTAAAGTGCAAAATAATTAGTTAATTTCATTTTTTTTTTTTTTTACTATCAGTATATGGTGGGAACAATATTTGCTTTCTCCACCTGTATTTTGAGAGGTATAAGTGCTGGGAGTTCGACAAAACAATAAGTTAGAAAACCATGAAAAATAACCTCAATAAATAATAAATACAAATTATACTTTTAAATGCAAATTAATGATTAAAGTTCATTTCAGTTATTTTATACCGTCAGTATATGTGGGAACAGCATTTTGTTTCTCCACGTGTATTTGGAGAGATATAAGTGCTGCGAGTTCGGTGCTATTTTGCGTTAGCACACACCACTTAGGGGGCCACTTATACACGGGGTAGGGCCAATGACTGCCAGTCGGGTTATTGTCCATGCAAAACAGTGTCAATTCACTGGATGTGTGCGCAGGCACACACCCCTGGGACTTATTCGTTGGGTGTGGGGGCACTCACTCATTGCGACAAATAGTTTATCACTACGCAAATTTCTTGGTGATCCCCTCCCTTATACTCTGGTCCTACAGATGTTTTAAATTTGCATAGCCACTCCCACCACACTTCAGCTGTACAGCCGGGCCCACAACCCCTATCCTGCATGCTTGCCCTCCAATCCCTGTCAAGTCCTGTCCTTCCCTCACAGGTTGTAGCACTGTATAATACTTTCACCTTTTCACTCACTCCCCTTTGTTTTTTCTGTCACTCCCATTTAAAAACTTTGTTCTGTTCGACTGAACGACCGTAATTCTCAATAAATATCCCTCCGAATACAAAGAAATACAAAGAAAGAGTCCACTGTGACACAGTAAAACTGTTCCGGCATAAAAGGGATACAGATCTTCCTTTCTGCTTGACCTAACAGCCGAACAAGACAAAAAAAAAAAAAAGGTTCAGTTATTTTATACTGTCAGTATATGTGGGAACAGCATTTGCTTTCTCCACATGTATTTTGAGAGATATGAGTGCTGCAAGTTCAATGGTAATTTTCGTTACCTCATCAATGTTGTTGTTCATTCATTGTGTGTTAGCTTTGAGCTAGCAATTTTTGTGAAAGATAACAAAGACACGAAGTCTGTGATATATTTGAAGATCCAGTAGGTGTAATTCTTTTATGTGTTTAGTTTTATAGTGAACTTCAATTGGAGTGTCAGTAAACAACTTTAAGCAAGCAACATTCACTCTTGCGGCTTGCTACTATGTTAGCACCTTGGCAACCTCTTGTTGTGAACACGTGGGCTCTGCATGATGTCCAGGCGTTGCTGGATAAAAGTGCTGGACCAGCGCATGGAATGGACTGCTTGTATAGAAGTGGTAAAACCTGAGATTTTAAATCTAGTCCGATCCGAACCGATACTTTTTTTTGTTTTGTTTTGCTACTATTGGACCGATTTTGGATCTCTAAGATCAGATCGCGGGACCCCTAATTATAATCAATATAATTATTATTATTTACTGCTTTATTATTATAATGAATAAAATGTTTTACTGTTGAGAGGCTGGATTTCTGAGGATTTGGACAATTTTAAGTTAAACAAGGTCTCGGAACAATTAATCAATTATGCTGCTAATCGATTAGTTGTTGATCAATCAATAATGTTGCTGTATAATGTATGCTGTACATGCTGATAATGCTCTAATGCTCGATAATGAAGCTTAATGCTGTCCGTATTTTCAGATCACGATCAACCAAGATTACTTAACCGCTCTTTATTTACGTCTTTATGTCATGTTGTCATTCGCGGAGGTTTAAAAAAGTACTTAGCCTATTTTGCCAAAGTAATAGAAAGTACAGTCCGTTTTCAAATGGAGGGAGTAAAAGTAAAAATGTGTCCCAAAAAAATAACACTCAAGTGAAGTACAGATATATGAAAAAATACTTCCAGGTATTTGTACACTTGCCACCACTGCTGATTGTGTATCTATGGTACTGTCCAGAGCGCTTCCAGGCAGCAGAGCGGTCAAACTGGAGGAAGACCAGTGACCAGATGGAAAACCTCAACGACTTCCAGCCCATGCAGCCTCGCTGGACCACCAGAGATGTTTCTATCAGGGTGCATGAGAGCTTCAGGTGAAACTACAATAGATGGGATGGTTTTCATGCAGGCGGCACTGTGATCTAGTGATTAGCACTCCCGGCTCACAGTTATGATTAAGGGTTCGAGTTTGGGCTCAAGCCTTCCTGTGTGGAGTTTGCATGTTTTACCTGTGCTTGTGTGGGTTTTCAGTTTTTTTTTTTTTCCCTCAAGTACTGCATATTCTTCCCACATTCCAAAAACATGCATGTTAAATTAATTAAAGACTGAATTAGATGTGAATGTAAACGTGAGTGTCTGTCTACATGTGCCCTGCAAATGGCGGGCAACCAGTTCAGGGTGTACCCCACCTCTCCCCCAAAGTCAGCAGGGATAGGCTTCAGTTCACCCTTGACCCTAATGAGGACAAGCGGTATGGAAGATGGATGGATGTTGAAGCAATTTAATGCTCAAGTGTGACTCAAACATATTCTTCTTCTCTTTTATCTGATTCAGGATTTTCGCTCTTTACTGTCACGGCTTCCTGGCAGGATTTGCAGTATGGAACATAGTTGTGGTGTTCGTGTTAGCTGGGCAGCACCTCACAACTTTGTCCAACCTACTGGAGCAATACAACTGCCTGGCTTACCCATCACAGTGTCTGTTTTACATGCTGCTGGCCATCAGCACCGTGGCTGCTTTTGACAGGTACCAAGACCTGGATTTCCTTTCTTTCTTGTTGAATATAAGTAGATTGACTCATACAATTTGGGTAGAATGGGTTTAATTCTCGGCGGCACGGTGGCCGACTGGTTAGAGCGTCAGCCTCACAGTTCTGAGGTGCGGGGTTCAATCCCCGTCCCCGCCTGTGTGGAGTTTGCATGTTCTCCCCGTGCCTGCGTGGGTTTTCTCCGGGCACTCCGGTTTCCTCCCACATCCCAAAAACATGCATTAATTGGAGACTCTAAATTGCCCGTAGGCATGACTGTGAGTGCGAATGGTTGTTTGTTTCGATGTGCCCTGCGATTGGCTGGCAAACAGTTCAGGGTGTACCCCGCCTCCTGCCCGATGACAGCTGGGATAGGCTCCAGCACGCCCGCGACCCTAGTGAGGAGAAGCGGCTCAGAAAATGGATGGATGGATGGGTTTAATTCTCGACTCAACACTTGAAAATTGTAGTTTTTCCGTGGTTTCTACCAGATTAAATTATCACATTTTGGACAAGAGAGCAATTATAATTTTAATTTGCCTGTAATTTTCATTATAGGTATACCTCACCTATGAGAGACAAAATGGGAAAAGAAATCCAGAAAATCACAGTCTGATTTTTAAAGAATTTATTAGCAAATTATGATGGAAAATAAGTATTTGGTCACCTACAAGCAAGCAAGATTTCTGGCTCTCACAGACCTGTAACTTCTTCTTGAAGACGCTCCTCCCTCCTCCACTCGTTACCTGTATGAATGGCACCTGTTTGAACTCGTTATCAGTATAAAAGACAGCTGTCCACAACCTCAAACAGTCACACTCCGAACTCCACTATGGCCAATACCAAAGAGCTGCCAATGGACACCAGAAACAAAATTGTAGACCTGCACCAGGCTGGGAAGACTGAATCTGCAATAGGTAAGCTGCTTGGTGTGAAGAAATCAACTGTGGGAGCAATTATTAGAAAATGGAAGACAAACAAGACCACTGATAATCTCCCTCGATCTGGGGCTCCATGCAAGATCTCACCCCGTGGGGACAAAATGATCACAAGAACGGTGAGAAGAAATCCCAGAACCACACGGGGTGACCTAGTGAATGACCTGCAAAGAGCTGGAACCAAAGTAACAAAGTCTAACATCACTAACACACTACGCCGCCAGGGACTCAAATCCTGCAGTGCCAGACGTGTTCCCCTGCTTAAGCCAGTACATGTCCAGGCCCGTCTGAAGTTTGCTAGAGAGCATTTGGATGATCCAGAAGAGGATTGGGAGAATGTCAAATGGTCAGATGAAACCAAAAAAGAACCTTTTGGTAAAAACTCAACTTTTCGTGTTTGCAGGAGAAAGAATGCTGAGTTGCATCCAAATAACACCATACCTACTGTAAAGCATGGGGGTGGAAACATCATGCGTTGGGGCTGTTTTTCTGTAAAGGGACCAGGACGACTGATCCGTGTAAAGGAAAGAATGAATGTGGCCATGTATCATGAGATTTTGAGTGAAAACATTCTTCCATCAGCAAGGGCATTGAAGATGAAACGTGGTTGGGTCTTTCAGCATAAGAATGATCCCAAACATACCGCCCAGGCAACGAAGGAGTGGCTTCGTAAGGAGTATTTCAAGGTCCTGGAGTGGCCTACCCAGTCTCCACAACCCAACCCCATAGAAAATCTTTGGAGGGAGTTGAAAGTCTGTGTTCCCCCGCGACAGCCCCAAAACATCAATGCTCTCGGGGAGATCTGCATGGAGAAATGGACCAAAATACCAGCAACAGTGTGTAAAAACCTTGTGAAGACTTACAAAAAACCTCTTTCATTGCCAACAAAGGGTATATAACAAAGTATTGAGATGAACTTTATTGACCAAATAGTTATGTTCCACCATATCTTTAAACATCAGACTGTGATTTTCTGGATTTTTTTTTCTCATTTTGTCTCTCATAGGTGAGGTATACCTATGGTGAAAATTACAGGCCTCACGCATCTTTTTAAGTGGGAGAACTTGCACAATTGGTGGCTGACTAAATACTTTTTTGCCCCACTGTACCCTCTGCTAACAATAAAGAAGTATTATATATTAATGTTGGTGCCCCCTGCTGGTCATTCAGTAGAATGGGCTTTGGTTGCATTTTCCATTCTTATGCAGGAGACAACTTAGATACGCAGGTATCCTAATTAAAGCTCCATGGCATTCTTCGGTCAAAATACACAGGATAAACAATTACAACACTTACCACTTAAGATCCACTTGGACTACCCCACTTGAAATCACTTTTGGGGGAGCGGTCTGTCCCATGCATTTCAATGCCCAATGGGCTTTTGTTACTAAGATGACCGTGGGCGGAGCTTTTAACCGGTTCATTATCTGTATCCATGGTATAATAATGAGCACATAGAGGCATTTATAGCTACTCACATTTGTCGTAATTCCATTTGTCTCCAAGCGCCTTGACATGACTTTTGTTGTGATTTGGTGCTCTCCATCCATCCATTGTCCGTACCGCTTATCCTCACTAGGGTCGCGGGTATGCTGGCGCCTATCTCAGCCCACTTCGGGCAAGAGGCGGGGTACACCCTGAACTGGTCGCCAGCCAATCGCAGGGCACACACAGACAAACAACCATTCGCACTCACATTCACAGTTACGGGCAAGTTAGAGTTTTTTCACGTAATCTGCTATGCATGTTTTTGGGATGTGGGAGGAAACCAGAGTGCCCGGAGAAAACCCACATAGGCTAACAGGCTAGGCCGAATTTGAACCCCAGTCCTCAGAACTGTGAGGCAGATGTGCTAACCAGTCGTCCACCCTCCCGCAATTTGGTGCCATATAAATAAAATTAAATTTAATGTATGTTAATAATATTACAATTGTGTATAGTATATGTAATGTCCTGTGATTACATTTAGTCTCACCTTTCAAATATATTGTCACCTTCCTTAAATAATGGCCAATATATATAATTTTTTCTCCATAATTTTTTTCCCCAGAAAACCAAACACTGAATATATTTAGTAATAATTTCATGTATAAAGATGGAATTGTACGATTTGTTTAACTGATGATGTAGGTGATTTTAGCAGGGGTGGTCAGCATTATGAGATGATGATTTTGGCAACAAGAATTATTTTTGTCAAAACATGATTTAGGCCATTAATTTAGGAAGGTGACAATGTACAGTACATAATGTAATACAAACTCTTGATGGGAAATTTGTAAAACTGTAAACATTTGATGTCAGAGTCAACCTAGCCAAGAGCTCCATGGCGCTGCAGGAGTTGATCACACTGGAACCAGTGGCTCTCGCTTCATTTTGTAAGTATTTGCCCCTCAAATTCTGTTTGTTAATTACTCACTTTTTTTTAACAGTTTCTCTGCCTCCTGTTTCCATTCAACATTGCAGTGTATTTCTTAGCGTTGGTGCTCTCCCTCAGCCAACAGATGACAAGTGATCGCATCAACTTCTACCCAGACACCAATGCGACATTATGGTAAGGTACCTCAGGTTGCAAAATGTTAAAAGTTGGAAATTTATACATGAGAATTAATGGGAATATGGAGGAGAAAACCAGGAATTTACAAAACTGAAGGTTGTCTCTAGCAGATCTTGTTCCTCTCAAGGTTATCGGGTTCGGAGCATCAAATTCTCCAGTCTTGGGTGAGAGTCAACCTTGTGGTGGCACTGTTGGTGGGCCTGGCCTGGATCTTCATCGCCATCCGACCTGAGACGGATTATACTGGAAGTGAGAGATTGAGGAGATCCAGTAATAATAATATATGGATTTGTCTTACTCTCTTTCTTTTCCTCAGGTTATCTGATTACCATGCAAATTGAGCCCCACCAGAAAGATGACAAATCAGAAATGAGCGCCTGACTATCACAGACTGATACTATACAACTGTCATTTTTGCACGTTTTTGCTCTGTATTGATACAAATCTGAATGTATTGTGCATTTTTTTTTGTATCCTTCATTTGTAAATGTGCTTGTCTTTTGAATATACTGTACAATTTCATCCATTAAAGCTTTCTGCATTCAAGGAGTAGGTCGATATATGGTTTTACTTCCTCCTATTCGTTTTTGAACATGCAAACTGTGAAGATATCTTTTATACGGTGGATTTGAAACATCTGTAATTAAAGTGTTGCCTATTGCTAGGGATACGTCAGTAGGTCAGCCATATTGACTGTGTCAGTTTTACTTGTATCGAGTGGCACACACACTAGAATCGCTCTGAGTTACAGAAAGTTTCGGGGTGCGGTGAGTGCGCCCGTAGTGAACTTCCCAACGCACCCTATGTTGAAATAGTGTGCGTTTGTTGTGTCGATGCGACTAAGTGTAAAGCAATTATATGTTTATAAGGATATCTGGATGTGTATCTGTCATGGGATGTAGCAAACAAAAGTGTATGCAGTGTTGTGTAAGCGTGCAGCCAGTAATTTCTATCAGTTTCCACATCTTACCAGTCACCTCTGCTAGTAGGCCTGAAGATGAAGAGGACCGTCATCTTTCAGCATGACAATATGACCCAAAGCACATCATCCAAATCAACAAAAGAATGTCTCCACGTGAAATAAGTCATGACCCTCCCCAGACCAGAACGAACACCAGGTTATTGTATTTTGTTTGGTTTTTTAACTATCAGTGAAAACCTTTAAAAGAAGTTAACTCAGTTTATGCAGTAAGTGGGAGGTATTCAAGTTCAAAATTGTCCACTACAAAGGACAAATTTTAAATACTGGTTGTCAGGAGGGTCGCCGGAGTAAAACAATTTTTTTGAAATGATTTGTCCTGGTCTGATTTTTTTGCATCACAAAAAATGGCATTTTAACAGGCCTGTGTCGCCTTTTCATATTCACGCTATCATTTTTTTTAATTTTTCAAATAAAGCAATGAATTAACAATTAGGTGATCAGTTTTGGTGAACCAAATACTATAACTTTTCTATGATATGAGGTACCAGTCAAATGTTTGGGACGCTAAAAAAATGTGAGCCTTTTTTTTTTTTTTGACTGGTTATGTTTATGTAAAATGTAGAAAATGAATTGCTCCTTTTGCAAACTGTTTATTTGAAGTGTTGAATAGAGTTAACACGTTTTCGTATCACGGTTTTAGCAATGTGATCGTTAGAAGTCCATCCATCCATTTTCTGAGCTGCTTCTCCTCACTAGGGTCGCGGGCGTGCTGGAGCCTATCCCAGCTGTCATCGGGCAGGAGGCGGGGTACACCCTGAACTGGTTGCCAGCCAATCGCAGGGCACATAGGAACAAACAACCATTCGCACTCACAGTCATGCCTACGGGCAATTTAGAGTCTCCAATTCATGCATGTTTTTGGGATGTGGGAGGAAACCGGAGTACCCGGAGAAAACCCACGCAGGCACGGGGAGAACATGCAAACTCCACACAGGCGGAGCCGGGGATTGAACCCGAGTCCTCAGAACTGTGAGGCTGACGCTCTAACCAGTCGGCCACCGTGCCGCCATCGTTAGAAGTTTTTTTTTTTTTTTTTTTTTTTATTTATTTTTTTAATTGAAAGAACAAATGTAAACTGAAGAATGTAAGACATTCCTTAAATATCACACATACTGTACATCATGAGCCATATGTCGAACTTTACAGTAGAATCAGGGGGAAAAAAAATTAAAAAAAAAAATACAGAAGAGGGCTTTATATATAGTTAAATCTACTAAGAGAAATAAGTTTAAGGGCTTTCTTATTCTTTACAAACTTCAAAGATTTGTTCCAAAACAGATACTCGTTCAACCAATGATTTAAACAGTGTTTTGTCTTGATATTTGGATTTGTGAATAAAAAACTTCCCTAATAATAACAAAATCCGAATTCTTGCCCTTGACAAACACACCAAACTTAATGGACTCCATCACCCTAGGTGACAGTTCAATATTTTTAGAGTGAATCCAGCTCTGCATAGCCAACCAAAAGGTCTGTACTGATTCGCAACAACAACAAAAAAAGATGTTCCAAGTTTTCAATGTCCATATCACAAAAAACACAGCAATTCACAAATTTTAGTCTTAGAAATTCCTTAGTGGGGTAAATCTCGTTTAGAATTTTGAAATGTACTTCTTTAATTTTGGGGGGAAGGAACTGGAAATGAACGATATCTAGTTCTAATTAGTTTAATATCAAGAGTTTTATATTCCCTAATAATAATTTTTTTAAAGAATTCCTGTGTTAAAGTGACCCTGATAACCTTATGAGTCATTTTAACGGCACGGCTGTGGAATTAACGTAATTAAACCTTCATCGTCTGCATCAATTCCCTTTCCCTTATACATTCCTTCAATGCCTTGTACAAAAACTCTCTCAACTCCACCCAAAACAAATCTATAAAAATTGCTTGTGAGTCCATGTGTCCCTGGGGATTTGTTCAGAGCCATTTTCAGACAAATTCAACCCAGTTCCTCAGTCTTAAAATCCGCCTCACACAAATCCTTAAAAGATTCATGAATGCAAGGAATATTGCTTTTACTTCTCTCAAAGAATGCATCAGCTTCCTCTGCTGAATAATTGGAGGAATATAAAGTTGAATAGAATGAGAAAACCTCTTCTTTTTCTGATCGTTAGAAGTGCTGTATCCTGTTCGTAAATCAATTCACTCTGAGATGGATTAGTTAAGCCTTAGTTTTACCAATCGAACACCGAGCGACTGACGCGTTCTGTTGACGTGGAGACTGTTTTCACTTCGAGTGGGTCGTCCTGCCTAAGAATTGCTTTTAGAAGGGAACAGTCATGCTGGATTTTGCTATATTTGCTGTGACCTTTATCGTCGTTTTGGTTGGCGCAGTTGTGTATTTGTACCCGGTGAGTTAGCTGCAAATTAGCTGACAGTATGCTAAGAAGCTGTTGTGTTGTGCTTGTTCTGTACGAGTGTACTGTGTGCACCGCCAATTGAAAACTCCCAGCCAAGCCTACAGCATTCACATGTACCCGTGTTAATAATCACTTTAGTGGTGTGTCTCTTCTGCTCACACAGTTTGAAATATAAGCACGTGACGACCATGTACGTTTTACATTCGCGCTACCCCCCCCCCCCACACTATTTTTTGTCGTAACTCTGAATGGGGAATAATTACTTTGCAAAATTGTAACAGTGGTTATCAAACTTTTTACAACAATTATTACCATAATGACAAAAATATGGTAACGGAGAAGTCATAGTCGTGCTAATAAAAAATTAAAAAAATATTTCCTGCAAAGTATATTTAATAATATTGTTAGCTAGTGTAACATTATGCAGTTTTAACGTTTACACTGCACTTAAATATAGGGCAATTGAAAAAAAACTACTTAGTGATTACATTAAAATATATTGCACATAAAAGTAAAAAAATAAATCCAAATGTATTGAACTAAACTGTACTTGGGCAGTGATGCATTTGCATCCCACTCGAGGGAGCCTGCGTACCACACTTTCAGAATCCTTGTTATATATGACTGCACAGAACTCTGTGTTAATGTTGTTTACCAGTTAAAATTTTAAATTAGAAACAACTTGATTAAAATGGACAGAATCATGCAACGTCTTTTCAACAATCAAGGCGTTCATTGTCACGTGCACATTTAAAAAAGGTGCAAAACATGCAATGAAATTCTAACTTGCATGTCTCCTTTCATAAAATAGTTTAAATAAGTAAAATATACTGAATAGGCGCATCCTAATAATTGTGAACCTGAGTTGGGGCATTAAATGCAGTGTGCATGAGTTTGTATAACGGCAATTCAGTATGTGTATGAGATTTGTGGAAAGTATTTTAAATGTCGATCTGTTGATGACTATTCGGGAGTCTAATGGCTTGCGGTTTTCAGTCATCCAGAAGAGCCTCTGATATCCCAGGTCTGACCCCCACCGATGAGAAGTAAGCAACTTGCATGATTGTCATTGTTCTGGTTCTTTCATGCATGATGTCGATCAAATTTATGTCTTAAAATATCTGATAGCAGACATATTGAAATAAGTCAGTGAGGGCCTTTGTGTGTTGTGTCATCAGGGATGGCAACTTGCAAGACATTGTGAACAGAGGCAGTCTGCATGAATTTTTAGTGGCTTTACATGAGGAGTTTGGCTCTGTGGCATCGTTCTGGTTCGGTCGGCGGCTCGTGGTAAGCTTGGGCTCTGTGAACCAGCTGCGGCAACACATCAACCCCAACCACACAAGTAGGTGCACAAGTGCAATAAACATGAGAACAACAGATATACGTGTTGTTCTTCATTATGGGTTTTCCTCTGCTCTCCACAGCTGACTCGTTTGAAACGATGCTGAAGTCGTTACTCGGTTACCAGTCAGAAACAGTGGGTGGGGGCAATGAGTCTGTCATTAGAAAAAAGTTGTATGACAATGCAATCAACGACAGTCTGAAGAAGAACTTCTCACTGGTTCTCAAGGTTGGGCTTTTGGAACAGGCTAAAACATATCACTTACCGCTCTTCATGGGTTTTCACCCAAAATTCTGCCATTTCTCTGTCTTATGTTTGCCAGCTAGTTGAGGAGCTGGTTGGAAAGTGGGTGTCATTCCCAGAATCTCAGCACACACCACTATGTGCCCACCTGTTGGGTCTCTCCATGAAGACCGTCACCCAGCTTGCCCTTGGCGAGCGCTTCAGGGATGATGCTGAAGTCATATCCTTCCGCAAGAACCATGACGCGGTGCGAAATGCAGCTTAAACCACCTCTTAGTCCACTGGAGAAAGAAACAAATTATTGTTTTTCAGTAAAGCTGGAGATGTGTTTTATTTTGTTTTCATCCCTGTAGATCTGGTCAGAAATAGGGAAAGGCTACTTGGACGACTCTCAGGAGAAGAGCATCAGCAAGAAGGCGCATTATCCAGCAGGTGAGCATCATTCAACTACCACTGTTGCTCCACATGGGGCTCAGTCTTCAATTTCTTCAGCAGTTACAAAACCCTTGACTTAGTTGCCTTGATTATACTCTTGATTAGGGTTGCAAAACTCTGGGAATTTTCACTTGTAAACTTTCCATGGGAATTAAATGTATTAAACCAAGAATTAATAAAATTGAAGGTTACCTTTTATTAGGGAACGTAAATATATTTTGGGAAACTATATTGGAGCATAATCCTGACTAAAACAAGATTGCGTGCAAGTACATTGGTACCTTGACTTATGATTGCCGCAATTTACAAGTTTCTCGTGTTAGAAGCCATCGCTTGGTCAAAATTAAAAATTTGGCCTACAGGCAGGCTTCAGATATTCCGTCGATCGAGTATTAATAATAATAATAATAATAATATGAATAATGCATTGCACTTATATAGCGCTTTTTTAGGCACTAAAAGACACTATCACATATTATTCATTCACTCCTCTGTCACACCCTGGCGGTGGTAAACTACTTCTGTAGGGACAGCTGCCTTGAAGCAGTCTGACAGAAACGTGGCTGCCATTCTGCGCCTACTGCCCCTCCAACCACCACCAAACAGCCAACCACAGAGAGCTATCTATTTTGCATGGATGTCTGCTTATGGCAAAACAAAATGTTTGTGTATGTGCTTGAATATGATACCTTCCATTAAATTACCCTCAATTCCCAATTAATTTCCATGGAAAGTTTCCGATTTAGAATATTTCTAAAATTGCCCATCTTAAATTCCAGTGGAAATTAACCAAAACGTTTCCGAAATCTTCCAACCCTTTGGAACCCTACTCTTGATTTACCTGCAAACTGTGAGTGAGCTAAGTGTTTGTTTGGGTTTTTTTCCCCCTCAAGTTTGAGTCTACAGTGTAACTTTAAAGTCAAATGTCCTTAAAGTCATACAATTGGGAATTCAACCCAAATTTCCTGTAAAGTTAATCTCAAGCCATACAAATATGTTTTGTCATGTCATGCACAATGTCACATGAGGCCACTGCATAGATCAGACCTCAGCAAAACTATCTAGACTCCAACTTTTCTGATCAGACTTAAGCTCAATGAGCACGTAGAGCAGGGTTCGCAGACTTTTTGAATTTGAGAGCTACTTCTTGGTTACTGATTAATGCAAAGGGCTACCAGTTTGATATGCACTTCGGAAATACATTTTCCTTATACAGTATTTTATTATTAATGATATTTAGCAATGTGAGGAGACTGATCATGTTTATGATTTCTCACAATATTTATCAACAATGATTTAATAAGGTTTCTACACAGATAAATATCAATATGCTATGCTTTACATATTTCTATACTCTGTGCTAGTGTTTACATTTTCAAACGATAACTTCTACATACAACATTCCAGAAATATCACAATGTCTCATTACTGCTGAGCTATTTTTAGAATAGGCCTGAGGGCTATTCACGTGGTTCGTGGGGGCCACCCGGTGGCCGTGGGCACCATATTGTTGACCCCTGATTTAAAGGATTAATGTCAGGTTCAAGACACCTAAAACAAAGAATCAAGACAGACACAGAGAGAGTTCAGTTTTCAGACTTGCAAGGAGAAAACGGCCAAGAGTGAACTTAGTTACAGTCTCCAAACCTTTTTCTGAGTTCACACTGCCGGATTCTCTCTTTTTATTACTTTAGGGCAGTTCCCCTGTTACATATGAGTTACAACGTCAAAAAGGTGGGGGCAAACATGCTTGTTGATCAGCACATAACACTCTTTGTTGTGGTCGAGACAGTAGAAGAATTATATACTTCTTATCAAGACACAGAAAGACTCCTCGGCTCAAATTTGTCCTTGCACCTGCAAGCACATGACTCATCCTGTGGGAGAAAGCTTGCACGCAGTGATAAAACATTTCTCGAACTGGAAGTAAGCAAAAAAGCACAACACATAATAACTTATTTACATTTTTCCATCAATTAACTCCACAGGTGTTTTGACTTTTATTTGGCTTTTGTGCATGCGTGCGCACGCGTGTGTTTTGGCATGCCACTACAAGACTTACTAAATGCAAAGCTGTCATAACAACCACAGAGCCAACCTTAACAAAAGTGGTATACACACTTGTCTGTTCTGGCTGATCATATGAATATGGCTAAGTGGACAAGACAAATTAAAGAAGAACAGAATGTACACTGAATAGACTGTGCTTAGTCTTTGAGAGCCAGGCTGACTCCCCTCTGAAACAGTAATCCTCCCTCAGCTTGTTTGTCCTGGAGTCTAACATCAAGGTTAAAGTTGAGTGTATGTTTTATTGTGTTATACTTGACTGCTACTTTCACTTTTTAGTTTTTCAGCTTTTTATTTGAAGTAAAAAGAGGAAACCTCACTCTTGACATTTGTCTTTGTCGTCAAAGTTAAAGTTAAGTACAGGGATGAAATGCTTTACCAATAAACTGAGATAC
The DNA here is from genome assembly GCF_024500385.1 of Phyllopteryx taeniolatus. Classification (NCBI taxonomy): domain Eukaryota; kingdom Metazoa; phylum Chordata; class Actinopteri; order Syngnathiformes; family Syngnathidae; genus Phyllopteryx; species Phyllopteryx taeniolatus. The sequence goes on along the minus strand of NC_084502.1, from coordinate 17,027,314 downwards.
CATTTTGAAATCGTTAGTTTTACCGTTTCAATTTTTACCACTGTATTTGTTGTAATGTGTTGTCAATTGTGACGGAGTGTTGACAATTAAGCAACTTTGTCGCTATATTTAGCAAGTACAGTATTTAGACCCTTCTAGCAACTCTTGTTGAAAAAGAAAAATAACTCACTAAAAGAAATTTGCCACTTTTTCTGGTGTTATTGGAGACTTGAAAATTCTGGGACTCCCTCCCAGATGATTTTCTATACCGCTTATCCTCATTAGGGTGAGCTGGAGACTATCCCAGTTGACTTTTGGGCAAGTGGCAGAGTTGGTCCCCAGCCAAAGAAAAAATGGTCTTCACTGATAAACAGATAGCTAGACAGACAGACAGACGGACGGACAAGATATGCCACTGTGTATAAATACATTTATTTTTACAGCTCTGTCAGAGATGGAGTATGTGTTGCTGTCTGTGGCCAAGGAGAGAAAAGTCAATCAGAAGCAGATGGTGTTTGTGGACATGCTACTGAAGTCCTCTCTCACAGAGCGACAGGTGAGTACTGATCCAAGGACTTTGATAGAAAGCACACAAGATTAGTGTGCAGTATTTGCACAAGGTTTGTTGTTTGTTTCAGATCATGGAGGACTGTATGGTGTTCACTTTGGCTGGATGCGTCATCACTGCCAACTGTGCGTGCTGCGTCTCACCGCATGTCATGCAAACCAATAGTCAAGTTTCATTCTCCCAAATAAATGGCAAAACTCTACTTTGGCAGTATGTATCTGGGTTCTTCACTTCCTGTCCACCTCGGAAGAAGTCCAGGATAAATTGTATCAAGAGCTGGAAGATGTTTTGGGTTCAAATTCCATTTCCTTAAACAAAATCCCTCAGCTCAAGTAAGCTTTTCATGGATATTAAACTAACAATTCATTTGTTAGCTGTTGATTTGTGTCCTGGATGGACATAGTAACATTTCTGTCATTGAGCAGATACTGCCAGCAGGTACTGAATGAGACAGTGAGAACTGCAAAGTTGACCCCCATTGCTGCCCGACTTCAGGAATTGGATGGAAAAGTAGATCAGCATGTCATCCCAAAAGAGGTATGGTATTTTGTTTCCCGATGTCCACGAGTGTCACAACTCATTCACACCAAATGCAAGGCAGAAGGTCATTATTTTTGTGCAGTAGGTTCCCAACATAACTCAAAAACAAGCAAAGTCAAAAAGTGTTGCATATCATACATCAGAACTATCCTGTCGTATTTCAGACCCTAGTGATCTACGCTTTGGGTGTAGTGCTGCAAGATTCCAACACCTGGAGCGCAGCAAGCAGGTCTGTTTTTCTTTTCATTTGACATGTTTGTTACTTAATTGACTGACATCCATCATAAAAAAAATAATTCTGGCATATTGTTTTCTGGATTCAAAGTACCGTTGACCAGTTAAGTTTTTTGTTGTTGTTGTTTTTTTAACTGAGTATTTTAAATGTACTTTTTGATGAACTCTCAGATTTGACCCCGATCGATTTGAGGACGATTCAGCTAGAAAGAGTTTCTGTCTGCTTGGTTTCTCTGGTAATCAGACATGTCCAGAGCTCAGGTAATGATCGGCATTAAAGCACAAATGTACGATTATAATCTACTTGATTTTATTTTGTAATTTTTTATATAATTTATTGACAGATTTGCGTACACGGTAGCTACTGTCCTGCTCAGCACATTGGTGCGGAAGCTGAGGCTTCACCGGTTGGAGGGTCAAGTCCTGGAGGTCAGATCAGAACTGGTTTCAGCGCCAAAGGATGAAACCTGGATAACTGTCAGCAGGAGAAATTCAAATTAGTGTTCTGTAAATTTTTTATTTGTTAGGGCTCGGGTCAACTTTACTTGCACAGTTGCATCGCCACAGAATCAGTGTTATGTGTGGTCCATATTTTAACATTGTTTTCTTTGAATTTTCAGAATCCAAGATCAGTGTGCTTAAAATGTAAAACCATGTGTTTGAAAAACATTTCAATAAATGTTTAAGGAATTCTTGTTAAAAAGGTTATGATCATGATGCTTTACAGTGGTAGTCACTAACTGCCGATCGCCGTCCGGACCCGGACCCGGACTATAGCCAAAAAAAGAAAGGTTATGATGAAAGATAAAGAGGCCGCTTCTATTTTAAGCGTCGCAGCATTTCGGGCTTTACTGTAGTGTCGAACCGTACCGACCAATCGCATGCGAGTTTAGCCTGCCCTTTCAGCCAATCAAATCAGATCTCAGTCGGTGATCATTGACTGCGAGCAGCCCTGAATCAGACACAAACGAGAAACGTAGCAAGGGAGAAAGAGAAAGACACTCAGCGGGGAAGTTGAAAGACAGAGAAACGCCATTATGAAACAAAAAGGTTTTGAACAAACATAACCTCGAAAGCGGTTAAGATTTGTTGAAATATGTAAACATTTTTTGAGACCTCACTGTGTCAATTCAGATATCAAACAGAAAAGGTGAAACAAACATTTTTCTGATGCACATTATTTGAACACACACAACGTTCCTCTATATTTACTTGCTTTTGATTTGAAATGCGCACCCCTACTTTTAGTAAATGAGAGAACACAATTGTGCTTTTATGTTTGATTACCAGGGCAGAATTTGTAATGGGTACAATTCTTTAAAGAAAACGTTACGGTTTGTGACAAGTTGGACCCCAAAGCAGTAACAGAGCATGGAGGTGATTTAGCAGGCTTTATTTTTTAAAAAATAAATAAATAAAAATGTTGATGAAAAAAAGAGCAAAAACTGGGGAACAAAAGACTACCAAACAGGTAGGAAAAGACTAAGTAAAAAACTATGTTACAAGGCATCCATCCCATCCATCCATCCATTTTCTGAGCCGCTTCTCCTCACTAGGGTCGCGGGCGTGCTGGAGCCTATCCCAGCTGTCATCGGGCAGGAGGCGGGGTACACCCTGAACTGGTTGCCAGCCAATCGCAGGGCACATCGAAACAAACAACCATTCACACTCACAGTCATGCCTATGGGCAATTTAGAGTCTCCAATTAATGCATGTTTTTGGGATGTGGGAGGAAACCGGAGTGCCCGGAGAAAACCCACGCAGGCACGGGGAGAACATGCAAACTCCACACAGGCGGGGACGGGGATTGAACCCCGCACCTCAGAACTGTGAGGCTGACGCTCTAACCAGTCGGCCACCGTGCCTATGTTACAAGGCAAAACTGAAAAAAGTGGCTTAAGATGACTTGAAGAGGGAGCAAGGAGGGTCGCCAGGACGTCACCAAAACCTGTCGGAACAGCGATCAAAAAACAAGAAGCATTTCTTTAACTATTCCTGGAGCAAGACAGTATGCAAATGGCTACAAACAGAATTACAAGAGAAACGATTGGGAATGGTGGCCGACTGGTTAGCACATCTGCCCCACAGTTCTGCGGACTGGAGTTCAAATCCCGGCCTCGCCTGTGTGGAGTTTGCATGTTCTCCCACATCCCAAAAAACATGCATGGTAGGTTAATTAAAGACTCTAAATTGGCCATAGGTGTGAATATGAGTGTGAATGGTTGTTTGTCTATATGTGCCCTACGATTGACTGGCGACCAGTTGAGGGTGGACCCTGCCTCTCGCCCGAAGATTGCTGGGATAGGCTCCAGCACGCCCGCGACCCTAGTGAGGGTAAGCGATACAGAAAATGGATGGATGGATGGACGATTGGGCACCTTCCTGGGATGCCTGCAGCGCTTCAGACTGGGAACTCATTACCAGTCGCTCCCAGCTGTGCGCCTCCTCACTTTCTTCACCGCGCCACTGAAAGGAAACAACTAAACAGGCGTTAGCAAGACAGCAAGAAACAAAACACAAAATTGGACAGAACATGACAACATGAGGAGGCACGGTGGACGACTGGTTAGAGCGTCAGCCTCACAGTTCTGTGGACCCGGGTTCAATCCCCGGCCCCGCCTGTGTGGAGTTTGCATGTTCTTCCCGTGCCTGCGTGGGTTTTCTCCGGGCACTCGGGTTTCCTCCCACATCCCAAAAACATGCACGGTAGGTTAATTGACAACTCTAAATTGCCCGTAGGTGTGAATGTGAGTGTGAATGTTGTTTGTTTGTATGTGCCCTGCGATTGGCTGGCAACCAGTTCAGGGTGTACCCCGCCTCCTGCCCGATGACAGCTGGGATAGGCTCCAGCACGCCCGCGACCCTGGTGAGGAGAAGCGGCTCAGAAAATGGATGGATGGATGACAAGATGAAGGACCAGGTGACCATCAGCTTTTTTGCAGATGATGTGGTTCTGATGACTTCATCAAGCAGTGATCTTCAACTTTCGCTTCGCAGTGTAAAGCGGCTGGCATGAAAATCAGCACCTCCAAATCTGAAGTCATGGTCCTCAGTCGCCCCTCTCCGGGTCGAGGACGAGATCCTGCCCCTAGCGGAAGAGTTCAAGTATCTGGGGGTCTTGTTCACGAGTGAGGGAAGAACGGAACGGGAGATCGACATGCGGATCGGTGCGGCGTCTGCAGTGATGTGGACTCTGTATCGGTCCGGGAGGAGGGCCCGGGGATGACCTAGGATATGCTGGAGAGACCTCTCTTGGCTGGCGAAGCTTTGTCATATTATTTAGTGCACTATACGCTGAAAACGGTCAACATTTTGACACTACATCAGGTGAACGCATCAGCCAGTTATTATTAAATGGACATGTCATATAATTGCAGTGTAATGCAACAAATAACAAATTAAAGCGCTAAACTTACCGTTCCACATTGTACTGTACTTCTGGCATTCCACCTCCCAACTCTAGCAGTCCGCTGGCGATGGCGATGGCTGCAGTACCGCACGCAACCGTGGCGGCGCCAGAGAACCCACGCTGCCCCGCTAAAGATGTGAAAATGGCGGAGCTACAAATGCTTTTGGAAGAGGAGATTCCAGCAGGTCGAAGCGCTCTGCTGGATAGTTTCACGAATTTGGAAAGAGTCGCCGAGTATTGCGAGAGCAACTATGTCCAGGTAAGCGGTTTTCTGTATGAAAAGACCAGTTTTCTTGACGGGTTTTCGCAGGCACCACAAGGGCTGCTCGTGTAGCTGTTGCTAGTATTTTCGACGAGATGCGGTGTTAGCCAAGCTCGGATAAAAGCAAAAAAAAAAAAAAAACAGCAACAACGAGTGGTTATGTCCAACTCACAGGATTTCTCTGATGTACCGAAGTGTGTTTTAACGCACACGGTCTCGAAATGTCTGTCGTACCCACGGTACAAATTGTATGTATGACTTACACTCGCCTTGGGCTATCGCTTTAGCCAGATAGCTTGGAGCTGCCCATTAGACATAAAAACGTCTAACATCATGGTGATCATTTATTTGACCACTGGGATCAGTGATACAACCGCGAGCCGCCTATGAACCGAGTGTGGGTGGATACAAGACGAGAAGCGAGAGTAATATCTGGTCAGCTTTCGTCGACAGATTTTTGTGATAGCCGTGGCAGTCGTCTGATTTATGTTCTTGTAGACAAACACTGCAACTCATCAGTGGGGTGGTCACTTTGCCTATTTTCACCAGACATGTTTATGTTACAATCCTAATTCTTATATTCACAATCAAGTCGTGATATTTTAATCTTTGTGCATACACTTGTGTTTTAACTCTCTCCCCGCCTTTTGTTGATGTCCGACAGGTGTAAAAACTAATCTGTACTGTTATTGACGATCAGTCGTATTGTAAAAGGCATGTCGTCACGATGATTAGTGTGCTGATACGCCAGAAATGGTTTTGAGAAGGTTTGATTTTTTTTTTTTAATGATTCTTTTTTTAAATTCCTGGAACAGCAGGTCTGACAGGTTTCGCTGCTAAGTAGGCTGCTCTGATTATATATATTTTTTTCATACCCTATATGCTTAACCCAGGACTACACGGTTACTGCCATGCTGATTAACTTCCCGGGATCACTTTTTGAGAATCATTTCTTTTTTTCCTTTGTTTTCTTTCTTTGTTTTAAATGTTTAAGCTGTTTTTCCCCTTTGTTTTTAAATGCTTTTAATCATGTAAAGCACATCGAGTTACCTTGTGTATGAAATGCGCTATACAAGTAAATTTGCTTTACTTTGAGAACTTCCCTCGGTGACAAAATGTGACTTGTATGGGTCGAGAAGCATGGCGGTAGCATCAGAGTTGATTTATGGCAGTTTTATAATGTGCATCTTCTGAGATGGCGTTCCCCTTTTTTGTCTTCATACTCCTGACATTGCTGCCCTCAGTGTCAGCAAGAAAGTGGAAACACTGCTTCCATTGGATGCCTACACCATGTCCATGGGCAGACCAATTGCCTCCGATCATTCCTTTAGCACTGTTGTCTGGTTAGTTTCGATGTTTTTATTACCTGTTATCAGAAGAGTACTTTGTCGTGTTTAAATGCTTGAAGCCGACATCTCCCACTCTTTATGGCACAAATTTAGAGATTAATTTAAAAAATTAGTCATGTTCATGCTTGGGCAGCAAACTGATCAAGTGGTTATAGCATCTGCCTCACAGTTCCGACGAGGTTCAAATATCAGATTTGGAATTCCTTTGTGGCGTTTGCATGTTCTCCCCATGCTTGTGTTGGTTTTCTCCAGGGATGCCGGCTTCCTCCCACATTCTAAAAACTAGAGAGAGACCAGTATGTTTTTTTTCAGGACCTAATAGGGATTATTAGTAGTCAAGGAGGCTGAGGCTGATTTGGAGCCAATATTCATTTGCATCACAATGGAAAATATTGCCATAAAATATATATTTTTTTAATAATACAAACTCCAACACTTTGTTTAAATGCCATTTAACGTGTTTATTAACGTGTTTTCAGGTTTGCAACATATTAGTTTGTTTTTTTATTTGACTTGGACAATAGATATTTGTTTTGAAACAAAATGTTTTCTAACGAATAGTGGATGGAGCGCCCAGGCTTAGCAACATCTTATAAAATTAAATGAAAATAGAACTAAACAAAAGGCTGCCTTAAGTTTTCTACAGTAAATAGTTTTCCAAAATTTCAATATAACTGGAATGTTAACCTTTCACTTATCTATGTCAAACAAAAAGTGCAGCATCTATTATAAAGTTAACTGGGGGGGGGGACACCAGGAAAAAGTTCCTTGAAGGATACCTAGTTTTAAATTGATCTGTTATCGGCCATCGGATTAAAAAAGGGCTGATGGCGTTATGCTTCAAAATGCCGAATACCGGTGCCGATAATCGGTTTGTCCTTATCAAAAACATACATGGCAGGTTAATTGAAGACTGTAAATTGTCCATAGGTTTGAATGTAAATTGTTTTGCCTATCTGCCCTGTGATCAGCTGGCCAATTCAAGTGTGAAAATGTCAAACTGCTTCCTACAGTCTCCAGATAAGCAGCGAGCCCTGGAGGAGACCAAGAATTACACCACTCAGTCGCTGGCCAGCGTGGCGTACCTGATTAACACGCTGGCCAACAATGTCCTGCAGATGCTGGACATCCAGGCCTCGCAGCTACGCCGCATGGAGTCTTCCATCAACCACATCTCTCAGGTGGGCACTGGGCTGCTGACATGCAGATATTTCCAATTATTGCATTTGCAGGGGAAAGGGATTGCGCCCTGCCACAAATAGTGAAGAAAACGTAATTGCCCCCCTCCAGGGGGTATGTCCTTACCTGTATGCCACAAGATGCCAGCAAAGGAAAGGTGAAAATCCACATTTGCCAGTGAATAATGCTGGACAGGCTAAAAAAAAATCTGTGAATTTTCAAATGTCGAACTGTGAATATTTGGGCATTCGCTCTACAAATTCGTCCAAATTCTGCTTAGCTTCAGTGTTTCCTAAAATAAAACTTTAGGATTTAGGAAAAGAATGGAGTGCGTTTGCATTAGGCCAGGGTCCGACATTAACGGTGGTTGAGGCCGCTGTGTTGGGCCACCTCCTATAGTGCTGTGAATAAGTATTTGTCCCCTTCTCAAATTCTTATATTTATACATATATTTAGCATAGTTTCCCCACTTTGTTTGTCATCAAACAAGTGTAAATATCAGACAAATATAACCCGAGTAAACTTAAAATGCTGTTTTTATATGGTGATTTCCTTTATTAAGGAAAAAAAAAACTTGGCCCTGTGTGGAAAAAGTAATGGCCCCCTAAACCTAATAACTGGTTGGGGCATCGTCAGCAGCAGCAACTGAAATCAAGCATTTTCTATAACTGGCAATGAGTCTTTCACATATCTGTGGAGATATTTTGTCCCACTTTTTCTTCCAGTTCTTTGAATTCAGCAACACTGGGGGGTTTTCGAGCATGAATGCCCTTTTTAAGGTCATTCCGCAGCATTACAATTGGATTCAAGCGTGGACTTTGACTTGGCCACTACTAAACAATTTAGTTTTTAAGCCATTCAGAAGTTGACTTGGTAGTGTGTTTTAGATCGTTGTCCTGCTACAGAACCCATAAGTGCTTCAGCTTGAAGTAATAAACTGATAGCCAAATATTCTCCTGCAGGATTTTCTGGTAAAAAGCAGAATTTAGTGTTCCATCAATCACAGAAAGTCATTTAGGTCCTACAATAGCAGAACAGCCCCAGACTGTCACACTACCACCACCTGATGACACATGGCCAGGTAGCTCTGAATAGATTTGTTTTCCCTTAATAAATAAAATCACCATTTTAAATCTGTATTTTATGTTTACTTGGGTTATCTTTGTCTGTTATTTACCTTTGCTTGATCTTAAACATTAAAGTGGGGAAACTGTGCAAAAAAAGAAGAGAGAATTTGAGAAGGGGCAAATACTTTTTCACAGCACTGTGCGTAGAGACACTGGGCCAGTACAAGTTTCTAATTAACCAATAATTTTTGCCCACCGAAAAATGGCCCAAAACTGCATTTTCAGTGTTTGTCTGAAATTCTTTTATCACCGAAACATCCCATCCATGACAGGATGTTGCGATGCAAGTAGAAACTGCGACCAGCACCACCTGACTGGATAAACGTGTACATATTCGGGTTGGGCTCTAAGCGATCGTGCCGCTTGCCTCATACAGCAACTCGTACTTTGCAGCCTGTAGAATGTTATTCTGTACTCCTGAGCGTGCTTTCAGCTGTTTATTGACACCCCAGTTGGAGTTTACTGTAAAACTAAGCTCACAACAAAAATAATTACCATCATTTTATATTTAAATACAAGATACACATCATTATGGAAATCCCCAGATTAATGCTAACAGTCAGAGAAAAAACCCTATTGAGAGGCTAGTTAATATTAGGATTTGGTAACGGGAGGGATTTTCCTTCAAATAACGAATATTTACACACAAACACCGTAGTAACATACAGACAGGTAATGTAACAAATCTAACCTAATCTGTGAAAAACGAGTTTATTAACGTTATATATTTGTTTAGCTTACAGTAAATGAGTAGCTCCATGCATGCATCGCACCACACTGCCTCTTAAGAGGCAAAGGCGCACACAGCAGGAACTGTATAAAAGGACACATTTTTTCCTGACTGTGACTTGTAATCAGACTAAATCTTTCCTGTTTAAATCAGTTAGGATTACCAAATTTATTTCTATTTTCTAAATGTCAGAATAACGACAGGATTTATAATATAATAGACCATATGGCTAAAAGTATTGGCACGTTTTTAGCTATATATATTCCCCCCCAATTTCCATTATTTTAATGTATTACTATTTTACTTGTTACTAATTTATTTTCAGTTTTTTTTAAAGTTATGTTTGAAGTTGAGTTTTGGTAGTTGAATAAATAGTTTTGAAGTAAACGAATAATCGTATTGATTAATCATGATTTCGCTGTCATCAAAATAATTGTGATTATTTTTTCCATAATCGCCCAGCCCTAGTTTAACATCCCCTCCGCCTTCACTCTGTGCCAATAGCAGTGTAAGGGTTAGACCCTAAACCCTAATCTTCGCCAATAGCACTCAGCATAAGCATAAAACACTGATCAAAGCACCCCTAATTATACATTAGCGAAGCGTTGTTGCAATGTCAGTAAAAGTAAGTAAATCTTGTAATAATTTTGTAATTGGTTTACTGCCTCACAGTTTTGAAGACCAGGGTTCAAATCCTGGCCCCGCCTGTGTGGAGTTTGCATGTTATCCCCGTGCCTGCGTGCGTTTTCTCCAGGTACTCCGGTTTCCTCCCACATCCCAAAAACATGCGTCGTAGGTTGATTGAAGACTCTAAATTGCGAATGGTTGTTTGTTTATATGTGCCCTGCGATTGGCTGGCGACCAGTTCAGGGTGTACCCCGCCTCTCGCCCGAAGATAGCTGGGATAGGCTCCAGCACGCCCGCGACCCTAGTGAGGATGAGCGGTACAGAAAATGGATGGATGGATAATTGATTAATTCTTTTAAGCATTATTTATTCGTGCAATTACAATGCCTTGATTTTATTGAGGTTAATACAGAGTCATTGCCATGAATGCAGTTGTACTACTAATTTCTTAAAGGGGCTTAAATAATAAAGTAGAAAGACACTAAATACGAAATAATCACTAAAACAACGTATATTATGACTATACTGGGCCAGTACAGGTTCTTACAGGGCCACCAAAACTTGGTTCATTGGGCCACCACTCAAAAATGCTTAGCGTCAGTCCCCGAAAATGAGCATTTACGGTTGTAACGATGTAAAAATAAATAAATAAATAAAAGAAACGTTAATAAATGTTCATGTACTCAGACGGTGGACATTCACAAAGAGAAGGTGGCCAGGCGGGAAATTGGCATCCTCACCACCAACAAGAATACATCCCGCACACACAAGATCATCGCCCCAGCCAATCCAGAGAGGCCTGTGCGCTACATCCGCAAGCCTGTCGACTACAGCCTGCTGGATGACATGGGCCATGGAGTCAAGGTAAAAAGAACGCGTGATTTCGAAAGTGTCTTAGAAACGCATGCTTCTGCTTTTGACCCCACCATTGTCCCCGGACCATGTTTTGATGTAGACTTAGTTGAGTTAGTTTACATAAAGTGCAGTTTTGTATAATCAACATAATGTTTTGATCTGATTAACAATAAATGTTGAGTTTTACTGAATCAAATAATGTAAATGTAAAATATCCATGGGATATAGGAATTATATTATGAGCTTTTTGGAAACATCATGCTTCATGTTAGGCCTGTCACGATAATTTTTTAGGACGATATATTCTCCCAAAAACTATCACGATAAACGTTATTTTTTTTATTTATTAATTTTTGTTATGTCTCTGAAATCATGAAAAATAAGGCCCACTCTTGAACTGCAAAACTGTGGTTGGTCCACTGAAGGCGCTGGAGACAAGCCCTTCACCTGTCAATCAAATACTGTATGTTCACTTTACTCCTGTTTGAATAATGTGTGCTACTGAGGTTATGCTTAATAAACAATTCACTTTTCCCGTGTTTGTTTTAATTGGGGACTAACACACATCTCCGTGAGTGGTGCTGACGTTTCACACGACGTCGCCGCGGTGGAGCGAGCTGTTTAGCTGTTTGTCTCCCCTAGCTTGGGGGCTAGCAAACATAATAAACAGTTAACTTTCCTACGTGCATGCATGTGTGTGTTAATTGGGGAATAACACAAACAACTCGGGAGCGCGGAGCTGACATTTTAAACGAGGTCGCCGCAGTGGCGCGAGCTGTTTAGCTCCTTAGCGTGCTTGCTCATGGGCTAGCAAACATAAACAGGCAGCTTTCCCTTAAGTGTCTACGTTGTTTGCTACGCGCTGCACATGGAGAAAGGTTGTGGAGTATTGGATGGAGCCAACACTGGTCCACCAGCATTCCACGTGCCAGCTAATGACACAGCCATCCAACTCTTCATTGGCACACTGTGAGATGCACGCTGGCTCACCACACCAATGACAATTTATCGAGTCCAGTTTTTTATCGAACGATAAGTCAATATAGTAATTACCGTGACAGGCCTAGCTTCATGTTAGCTTTACTGAGTATTACCGTATTTTCCGGACTATAAGTCGCTCCGGAGTAAAAGTCGCACCAGCCAAAAAATGCATAATAAAGAAGGAAAAAACATATGTCGCATTGGAGTATAAGTCGCATTTTGGGGGGGGGAAATTTATTTGATAAAATCAAACACCAAGAAGAGACATTTATTCTTGAAAGACAATTTAAAATAAAAATAGAATAGAGAACAACAGGCTGAATAGGTGTACGGTATGCTAACGTAACACATTCAGCTAACGTTACATGATGCATAAACAACGAACTCAGAACGTGCCTGGTATGTTCACGTAACATATTAAGTTATTCAGATAACTATAGCATAAAGAACATGCTAACAAGTTTACCAAACCATCAGTGTCACTCCAAATCACTAAATCCAATGAAATCTTCATCCTCTGTCTCATTTCTAAACCACTCCGCCAACTCCGGAGATAGACTATGCGCCGCTTCTTCTCCTATGTCGCTTTTGTCAGACTCATCGTCAGTTGCAGGTACAGATACACAGGCCTAGAGCGAACCTCTTGCGGTTATCAGTGTGAAATAACGTGAAATTACATAATAATGTGTTAATAATTTCACATATAAATCGCTCCGGAATATAAATCGCACCCCCGGCCAAACTGTGGAAAAAAACTGCGACTTATAGTCCGAAAAATACGGTACAAGGATATTTTTTTTTTTTATAATGAGGATTCAAAAATCTTGTTTGTTTCTCCTTTCAACAAGTTTATTAAGGTCTCTAAAAGGAAATATGCTGGCGTTGTTTTCCTCTTTTCCATTGCACACTAATCTACTGATTTCTTTCTTTCTTTCTTTTTCTCTCTGCTCACCTTATTTAATCTTTGTAATCAACTGTAGTGGTTGCAAAGGTTTAAGGTAAGATTTTCAAAGCTAGCCCCTCAAACAAGAAAGGACTTGATTTCTGAATGCTGCTTTTTTTGTTGTTGTTGTAGTAAATTGCTGTGTTTCTTTAAAGGAGTAGTTTGATATTTTTAGAAATTAGAGTCACTGGACCTGAATTTCAGCAGCCACATACCAAAGAGAAACACTAAGTTGCAATTTTAAACAAACAACAAATGTCATAACTACTTCTTTAAAAAGTGTTTTTTGGTTATAATTAGAATTATCCTACTATGAAATCTCTACCTTTCATAATGATTGTCTATCCATGTAGGCGAGTGCTCAGAGCATGAAAGCTGGTGGTGGAGGTGGACTCCCTCGCACGAACCCCCCGACACAGAAGCCGCCCAGCCCCCCTATGAGCGGAAAAGGGACTCTTGGGTATGTGATCTCTGTCAGTGTGCAGATAAACATTTGTTTTGTATTTGTGGTAATTGTCCACCCCACTCGCCAAACTCAAGGTCCACACAGATGACAGGAAGTCAACAATCCACCTATCTGCTCACTCTGTCGCTGACACACGCGCACGTTTCCAGACTGTACTTGTGTATACCCTGCAGTGTATTTTGCATCCCCAGCAAAAGCTTTAAAATCAGCAGCTTTTCTCTCCATGGTTTTGTTGGACTGTTGAATGTGTCTCTAATCCCAGGGGGTGTCTGCTCATACATCTGAAAAACACTGTTCTTGTCACTTTGGGGACCTTCCTGAGTGTCAGCCACTGTTTTTGTCAGTGTGTCTGCGTGTGGCTGATCTTCAGAATTGTCTGTTTGATTTTTTTGTGTGACTGTCCCATTTGCTCAGTGACTAAAGTGTGGTCTTTGTGTTCATCTCTGCAAAAAGCATGTAACCACAGCTACACCTCTATGATGGATCCTATGCCACAGTCTTTGGCTAAAGACTGACATCTTATTTTTAGTTTTTATTTTACTTGCCCTTAGTTGTATTTTTGATAGGCTTGCCCGCTCCTGGCTGCCTCATATTCCTCATAGCAACATTTTGCCATCACATCTTCACACCTGAGCTGTTACTTATCCCTTTCCAGGAGTTTTTCGGTTTCTTTTTTTTTCTGTGTAAATATTTGTTCTTGTCTTCCAAACATATCAGCATTAATTGCTGTAGATTTAAGAGCTTTAGACTGAATCTGTTTCAGGCAGCAGAGTGCTGCATTGGTTCTGCCCAGCTGTTGCTACCTGTGGCTTCGCCCCAACCAGCCCCAATGTTCCACTTGTCATTCCCCATTTTCTTTAAGTTTGCACTTGTTTGTTTCCCCACTCTCCCCCCTTCCTCTTTCCTACAATTCTCTGTGGATGCCCCTCCACAAACCCCCCCGACCCAATTCCTGACCCTCTCACAGGCGACACTCCCCATATAGGACCCTCGAGCCGGTGCGTCCTCCCGTTGTCCCTAACGACTACGTCTCAAGCCCGACGCGCAACATGGCGCACCCCCTGCAGAGCCCAGCACGCAATGCATCTGTTAATCAGAGGAACCGCACGTACAGGTACCCTCTCCCCCTTCCCAGCATGCCTCACTACATGTCTAGAACACAGGCCCTGTTGCGCTACCCCCCTGTCCTTAATTCTTCTCCTTTCTTACACTTAAACCTGACCCACCACTGAACATTCCTTGTTTGGAGTCCTGACTTTAACCCTTGTGTCCTAATTACACCTCACATGGTGAATACCCACACTGGCATAACCTGTACAGAAATGAGGGCAATATGAAGACACTGAGCTGCAGTACAAGACATGTGTAACATATTCTCTCCAAGAAGAAACCCTTATTCACAATATTTGTACATTGTGCAATAGGATACCAAAAAATAAAACGTGTTCATCTGTTGCACTTAAGTACAAGAGCGGTGCCAATAAAGTAAAAGACCACAGGTTTTGAATATTTTGAGCCTCATTCATCTTCATCTCACCGCAATTCTGCTTCCTGCTGTTTCAGCGCGTCATGTCTTGTCTTTTGTGTGCTCACGTTGCCATGCATCTTTGTGGGGCTGCTTTCAATATCTGTGACATAAGAGTGTTTCTCCGTGATGGTTCATGCAATAGTAAACATTCCAACCGTACTAACGGTTTGAGCTGAAAATCAGAATGGAACTAGTGTGTTGTTTGTCCATTTCCTGATGTCTTTGCTGACCCACCACCAGCAGCGGGAGCAGCGGAGGCAGCCACCCCAGCAGTAGTCGCAGCAGCAGCCGGGAGAACAGTGGCAGCGGTAGTGTGGGTCTGCCCATCGCTGTGCCCACCCCGGCCCCGCCCACTGCCTTCCCAGGTACTACCCGTGTTTGTCTGCTCATAACTATTGTGACTAAACTTCTCAGTGTCTGGCTTCAGCACACTTTTAAGACTAAAAATGGAATAAGAATGATCCCTGAGTATCGTAGAACGTTCCTCCTCTCCCTCACCCTTTTTTTCTCCTCTTCTTCCTTTCTCTCACTTTTTTACAACCGCTACACTCCCTCAGCCCCTGCCCCCTCCAACACAACTAAACCTACATCCAACACTGCCACAACCCCTGGTCCCATACCCCCCGTCCTTGACGGCCCCTCCCAGGCCTCTAACCCGCCTACTGAGATCCCGCATGTGCCCCCACCCCCTCCCCAGCTCCCCACCTCCGCAGCCCCCACTGGCACAGGACCAGCTACTTATGGAAACCCTGCACAAGGTGAGTATAACCCAATTGGGAAAGCCCGCCCGCCCATTGTCAGATGAGTTTTATGATCCATATGCGCACTTGTCAAGCTGTAAATGCGATCAGAAAATTCACGTCATTAAGGAATACTCATTGTAGAGGTTCTGGGGAGATGCGTGTGTTGCAGTTGCATGCCTGGTTAATGGTGCCTGTGTTCCCATGATCCCACTGTGTATTTTCAACTTTTACAACTGTTTTGTCATGGTGATGTATTGCACATGAGAATTCAGCCTTTTTGTGGTTGTGCCAGTACTTTTTTTGTATTGTGTAATTATTCCAAAGTTGAGGTTTTTTCCCAAAACCCTCACAAAGGGAGAAGACAAAACGCCTTCTAAATGTGCTCCACTGTCTGTTGGTGGCACTTCCATGCAGGTGCCCCTCAGTTCTACAGCATGAACCGCCCGGTGCAGCCACCCCAGAACGCCCATGTGGGAGGCTCGCTGCCGTACCGCCGCCCCTCGTCTGTCACCGGCCAGCCTAACATGAATCAGAACCAGCTCAACGGTGGACCACACTTTGCCCAGAATCAAGGTAGACACAAGATCTTATTTGTGCGTTTACAATTTACTGAAGTTCCTCTTTTTAAGCGTTGAGCTAAAATGAGTTCCAGCCTCTGTTCAAAGTCAGTCATTCAGACTTTTGAAATAAAAGTTGATGGGATCAATGGATAGTTTTTGGCATCTCCCAGCTGTTCTCTTGAACAGCACTGCACTCTATTTTGACTCCTTTATATACAGACACACGGAATGAAAGGCTCGTTTTTTTCCCAATAGAGTGTTCCCCAGCTAAAATCCGTGAATAATTAATGCACCCCTAAAAGGGTTAATAATTGCCTATAGATGCCACTAGTTGGCAGCAAAGGACTTGAAGCAAACCAGACTGCAATACGTTTTTTTTTGGGCAACAAGATGGCGCCAAAGAAATACTTGTTTATTATACAGGGATTTGGTCTGAGCACAAAGTATATATACATTTTTTTTTATACATATTTTTTTTTTTTTTGCAAAAACCAGAGGATAGGTTCCCTCCAATAGATCCGCAAATATATTAATCTGCGAGTAATGAATTGCAAAAAATGTGGGGGAGCACTGTACACATTTATTATTAAATAGGAACCATTACAATGAAATTACCTTAGTCTTCTGACCCTGCCCGCTCCTTCTGTCTTTCAACACTGTTTTGGCAATTGCAGGCCCACTTGCGCCCCCTCCCCCCTCCATGCAGATCACCCCTCAGCTGCCCCTGATGGGCTTTGTGGCCCGAGTTCAGGAGACCAGTAAGTGGTTCTAGTGCCTTCTGCATGACCTTCATCTTTTCACTCGGTCGTTATTAGTGCGTCAACATCTGCTGTGTCAGGGACATTTAGTCTCAAAATAACAATATCAAGAAGGGGTTATGACTAAAGGGATATGTTTTACTTCAACAACCTGTCTGTTGTATTCAGAATTGGTTGAAATCAGCATGGCCTATAGGTGTCGTCCATGGTCACTTTTGATTTTATGGAATAATTGATTGAACACTAAAGCCCCTTTTTCACAACATGTACCTACATGACTCATCACTATTGTACTGTACTTGCTTTCTGATGCATTTCCACTGTTGTTATTGGGTACTGTGAGATCCTACGACATATGAATTGTAGTCACGGGTCAGTTGTGATTCTAAGCGGGCTGTACAGATACATCTATACAACAAGTATAGGTGATATAAACTAGTGCTGGTTCACTCATTTGTGGAACAGATTTTTTGTCGCCACATCCTTACCGAGTTTAGCATTAAGATATGTGTAGCCTAAAAATACCCCCAAAATGCACGAGTTAATTGGATCAATTCGCACACCAATGATCGTGCTGTCTGCTGGAGTGACTTGTAAAAGTCAGGCGAGGTTGAAGTTGTTTTTCCTTTATTGCAACACTATTTTAATAATGTGTGTCTTCAACTTAAGTTGCATGTCTACGTTTAGAACATGCAGTTGAGGTTAAGTATGTTAGAGCCATTATTCCCTTCCGTTGTTGTTGGTTAGTGTCTCTCGCTGACTGGGGCTTCATATTTAGTCCTCCTTTCTAGTGTAGAGAGAGGCTGAGGCGTGTAAAGCCAAGAACAACTTTAGAAAACTGAGTATGTACAGTGTTGCGGAAAATGGGCTAAAGAGAATGCCAATGAGCAGTGTTGGTGTTTTACAGGTTTGGAGAGTGACTAAAAAGCATGTTTCCATTATTGATTCATCTCAGGAATGTTACCTTTTTATTTCATGCATGTCCTTTACCTGGAGGGATTTAAAAAAAAAAAAAAAAAAAAAAGCATTTGTCCTTTCCTCAAATGCATGGGAATACCAACTTTTCATGATACTTTGTTCTTGTAATGTGCTAATTTCATTTAATTTGATTGTTTTTTCAAACTAGTCTCAGATGCGCCGCCCCCGCCGCCCCTTGTGGACGAGCCAGTCTTTGAGGACCCTACACCTCCTCCACCGGAGGACTATGAGGATGATGAGGAAGAAGAGGAGTCGGCGGTGGTGGAGTATAGCGACCCGTACGCAGAGGAGGACCCGCCCTGGGCACCACGCAGCTACCTGGAGAAAGGTCCTTCAGTGTTTCCCAACCTTTATTGAGCCAAGGCAAAAACTCATAGCACCACCACCAAACAAAAATGTCACAAAAAGTATCTATACTGAAATGGTGATGACCTGGTCTGTTTACTCACAAATGTACGTAATTGGTATGAAATCTGTGCCTTTTTAGTTGAATACAAAGCTTATATGGCAAGAACCCATGACTTGTTCTGGCAACAGGTTGGTACACAGATTTTGGTCACTATTTGAATAGGTGGGTAACCTAAAAAAATTAATTTGCAGACTTCACACCGATTTTATCGGGCTGATCGGTATCGGCCGATATTTAGCATTTTATGCTGATCGGCTGTAATGTCATAATTCGCCAATCTGATCAATGACGTCATTGATCGGCTCCGCAAAAAGACATTTACTCCTTGTCGCCATTGTGCACAGTATATATAAATCCAAAAGCTAGCTTATTTTTAGCCTGGTTGCGCGTCTTTTGACGTAGTATTGGAAATATCTGACGGACAATAAAGTTATATATTAAAAAAAAAAAAAATGTCGGCGATGTGGAACAGACAACACGTAATGCCCGGATCAGACTACAAGACAAATTTGCTCTTTCACGATTGCCAGACTACTGCAATAAAATCTTGTATTCCGATACCACCGCAACCTATTTTTTACGATCATTGGGCTTTATCTTGTCAACTCAAATGCGACCGGATACACTCATTACCGTGGCGACGACAACAAGAGTGGAGTGCGCCGACTTTGTATTATAAGTACAAAATGGGAAAAAACGTGTTGGTGGTCACTGGTGCTCAGGACAGGAGAGGACGTTCGGTGTGGGTGAAGTAATTTAATTACAATAAGTTAGCACCCACTATTTCTGTCATGTAATGTTGGTTTGACCTGACTGATTAGAATACACGATCTGACTAGAGCAGTGATTTCCAACCTTTATGGAGCCAAGGAACATATTTTACAATTGAAAAATGTCACGGAACACCAACAGACAAAAATGTGACTAAAAGTGGATACATTAATTACTGTATGTCCTTCCTGCATCTAATAGAAGACCATTTATTATTTGTTCTGTCTGTCACTATGCCCCACTTGCATAAATGGATGAACAATGATACATTATTTATTGTAAATATAATTTTTTTAAGTACACGTCTATAAAATAAATGAACAGGTCATTTAAATAGACATCTTGTGATCGGATCGGTGATCAGCCCCAAAAATCCTGATCGTGTAAAGCCTAATTATTTGTAGTAAATAACTTTAGATTTTACTGCCCTTTCAGCTTGTTCATGGTCTTTTTTGGCCACATACAGACAGTCGGTAATTTTTGTTTGTTTGTTGCTTCTCACCGTGGAAGGTATTCAACTAACATCAGTTCTTGTCACTAGTACATAAAATATAAATTTTTTAAATGTTTTTTTATTGTTCAGCCCTTTAAATTCAGTTTGTTTGTAGGAGGTGCAGGTATAGAACTACCTCAAAAAGGGATATTTTTTTATATATTTTTTCCTCATATTGCTAGTCTTTCTACAGCCAGCAGAAGACGCTTCCATTTCTTTAATAAAAATATAATTCCGTCAGCAGAGGGTATCTCTACTTCTTAAAATTGAAATTGTCATTAATTTGTTCCTTTGGAGTACAATAATCCAATAAAAGCCTCTCTGGGAAACTAGGCATACTACATGAAAATGCTCCCTTGTCCAAAAATGTATACATTTAATCTTGTAGAATGCACAAAAAAAAAAAAAACTAAAGTTCAAATGCTGAGTATAGAATGATTTTCAGATTTTCAAAATGGAAGGTTTCCATCCAGTAAACAAGAATTTAAATCAAATTGTTTGATGGGTTTCAATTGGTCAAAAGTGGCCACAATACAACCAAAAGACACAACTTGATGATATCATTGATATATTTAAAGAACTGAAGTTGGAAATTAAAAGATCAGACAAAAATCTGCACCGTTGGTAGTGGTAATTTCATTACATTTGTATTAACAGAGCTAAAATGGTTAAAAGTGAATCGAGGTGGACCCAAATGGCCAGCATAGAGCAAAAGTGAAATTGGATAAATTCCTGCGGCACACTATGATAATCACTGGAATAATAAAATGGTAATTTAAGGTCTCGACAAGATGGTGACTCTCGTCCTTGGACTGTCCCACAGTGGTGGCCATCTACGACTACAGTCGGGACAAAGAAGACGAGCTGTCCTTCCAGGAGGGCGCCATTATCTACGTGATCAAGAAGAACGACGACGGCTGGTACGAGGGCGTGATGAATGGAACCACAGGCCTCTTCCCAGGCAACTACGTCGAATCCATCATGCACTACGCTGATTGAGAAACACCCCTCCCCCTCCTCTGTGCAATGAGGGAGAGAAGCAGTAAATTGGGAAGAGGAAGAATGAGGGGAGCCAAGGGTTAAAGGTGAAAGACTTTGAACAGACAGAGCATGATCACCTCTGGAATGGGATGGAAAATAGAGCCGACGCCCAGTCATCCTCTCCACCTTAACCACCACTACTTTTTCCCTGTTAAGTTTCTTTCTGGCCAATCTGGATTGATTTTGGAGAGTTTGTGTTACACAACGAGGCATTTTCTTTTGAATTTGTTCAGCCAAATTGCCCTTATTTTAGAGTAGAATATTTATTTTGATTCTGTGTGGGATTCTTGTGTGCGGGCAAATGGCTGCTGAGGAGCAAGATTTCCATGTTGAGAACGCCTTCGCAGGCCAGAGGCATTGGAGAGAAGATTTCTCCTTGGACAAACATGAAAACATGCAACAAGTGTTTTTATGTGGGTGGGGGATCTTGTTGGGGTGCCGCACCAACAGTCATGATAAGCACATCCAATGTGACACACTGCTTTATAAAGGTGGGTCAAAGAAGGCAAAAAATGTGTATATCCTATTACGTTTACGCTAATGGATGGTCACAAGACCCTCCAAAGACGTGAGGAGTGAAATCGTCAGTGGCACAATGGTGATTTGTGTAGTGTGCAGCTTCTCTCATGAATAATAGAAGTTTATTAGCTCGAGTGGCAAGGTCAGCCACCAGCTCTGAGCTACTCAGTTGCAGTGTTCTTAAACGGTGGGGATGAATTTTCTTTTGTTTTAGTTCTTGAAAAGGATTTGCAGAGTGGCATGTTTCTGCTTGAAGGAAAGAAATGGCTCTGATGTGATGATTTATGTCTTAATATTTTTAGGTATGCTAGACTTTATTTTCCACCAATGATGATGCATTTAGGTCATTTTGAAGACACTTGTGCCATATTGAGATGTTTGTTGGACAGAGTGGGATGGCTTTTTTCCCCCCTCCACTTTTTCAAGTTGTTTTAACCAAAAGAACATGCGTTTTTAGTGAAATGATGTGGAACTAATATAAAAATGACATGTATTATGTCCTCCAGACAAGATTTATTGAATATGATAAGACAGCTGTCGTGTTGAAATGGTTTAAACCGTCACATCTGATACCTCTGTTGTGAGCAGTTTGAAAGGTGTATCATTTTAAATGCGGTTGGCAGTGTATTAGCGTGGCCTCAGTACTTAAGCCAGAAACTTTATTTTCTATATTAAAAAAGAAAGATATTCCAGTGGGTCTGTATGTGAGTCTTGCATGACATTATCTGTGCTTTCCCAAAAACCCACATGGCAAAATCAGTCATTCTAAAAAGAAGCAGTTGTGAGCCGCCTCATCCAAAAACACTGTTTAATTTCCCTTGGAGTTCACATCCAAAGACTTGCTCTTTAAACTGAGGGGGGAGCGAGGAGGAGTCGGGTTTGAGAGATGGGGTGGGGGGAAATGGAGAGCCTGATGGGCAGTCCAGTATCAATCCATGATGCCATTGTGTTGCACATTTGAAGTTAATTTGCAGGAGTCGCATATTTGTAAACTCCAAAGAACAAAGACAATAAAGATATAAGGATTAAATTGCAGTAGTTTTCATTGTCTCTAACCTGTCAAGAGATTTTGAATCGCAGTGTTTGTTTTCAAATGCCCCATGTGCTGTTGCATGCTCAGACATAACTAATGTGTGCAGAACTCAGAGATGGCGCTTACATACCACTCTGGCAGCTACGAGAGTGGGATTTAAATGTCATTTTTGTGTTAAGGCCCTGAGGTGGAAAAGGACAGCAGTGAAAAGTGATCTTAACATGTGCAGACAGGATACTGACAGGAAGCTGTGGAGTTGGAGCTAAAAGGGATTTTTGTGTTCAATTGTATTATTTAGCTTTTGCAGACATGTTCTAACAATCTGCTGCTGAGACTGTCATCTGCCTTCTCATTGACACTCACTTAAAAAGATGTAAAATGTTTGGAAAGAAAACCATGAATTACCTGCAGCCTTGATTTTCCTGTTAAAGTTAATTTGGGAGTTTGCTGAAACTTGTACAGTATAGCGATTTCAGCATGTGTATTTTCTCGTTGTATAATAATAATAATGCATACCACTTATTACTTTTATATATAGGGCATTTCAAGTCACTCAAAGATGCTTTCAAATTGCACATTTTATTCCATAGGTGCTAAACTCCAAGCCTGGTGGCCAGATCCAGACGGCCCCATCATTTTTATGTGGCCCGCGAAAGCAAATCATGTGCATCAACTTCCATGATTCTTGCTAAAATCAGTACCAACATTTAAAATTTTGCAATAAGCAATTATATTGAGATCTTGCATTTTTTTTGTTAACAAACAACATTTGACTGATACTTGAATATTTGAACAAACCTGTCCTTCTGATTTCAAAACTAGTTATCCCTCAATTTGTTGTCTATCAATTATTAAATGAGTTTGATACCCCTGCGTTATTTGTTCATGCCACAGTCACCCCCTTGTGGTGGCAAGCTACTTGTGTAGCCACAGCTGCCCTGAGGCCAGCTGCCATTCTGCGCCTACGGCCACACGGACCACCAACAAACATCCAACCACAATCAATTCATAGGAAATGAGGGTTAAGTGTCCGCCGAGGGACTCAACGATGAACATGCTCTTGGCGGGGTAACGAACAGACAACCCTCTGCGCCACGCCGTCTGTTGTCTTTCATGAGTTTTTTTTTTTTTCTTTTCTTTTCTTTTCCTCTCCCTCTCCCTCTCTCTCTCTCTCCTCCCCCCCCTCTGGAAAGAATGTGGCCTTTCCCTGACACCTTAGACTGGTTCTATACTGGAAGACGTGTCTGAACAGTGAACACACAGTCAAGCATATGGAAGACTCATACCCTTTTCTTCTCCTGACCTTAACTGTAAATTGCAAGTATGGTGATTTACCTGCTGTGCGACTGACTTTTTGCAAAAGTAGAAATTAAAAAATACTGTATCTTAAATTCAGTTTTAAGTGATTTTGAGGTTTTCAGGTGAAGTTGACCGGCTTATTTAGTTTGATCAAGTTTTATTTTGATATGGGTTTAAGACACTGGGAGATACTCCTGTCTTTGAGTCACATAGATGGTATTGTTATTAGTCGTTAGGGAAAAAAAATTGTCACAAAAACGGGGGGGGGATTACTCAGGGAAAAAAATTGTCATAAAACGTGGGGCGGGGGGGTTGGACAGAAAAACAGAAAAATAATTAGTCAGAAAAAGAGAAACAAAGCCCTCAAAAAAAATACTCAGAATTTTAATTTTTTTAAAAAATTTTTTAATCCAAGTGAATGCAAAACGCTATCGTCCATTTGTTACATATTCAGTAAATTTAGCTTGACTTGTTCGCTTTCAAGTAGCTGAACTGCAAAATGCTTTTTGAATATTTATGTATGTATGTACAGTATGTATGTATCTATTTCCAACTGGATATCCTTGGAAATTCTATGCCTCTCTGTGAAGCCTCCTCCTGCGGATAAATTGTTCGGTGTCAATTTGGTCTCATGAAATCAAAAGGTGAGGCGCGTGATGAAGAGGACTGTTGAAATACCAATTTTAATTGAACCGGGAAATGTATTGGTCCATTTCTAAAACACCTGTTGTGGATTTTGCTCTTCAGCTCATTGTTAGAGAACAGCAAGTTTTGCAAAAACTACTGAAACATTTAACAGTTGCGCGTTCCATTCAAAACTTCCATCCATCCATTTTCTGAGCCGCTTCTCCTCACTAGGGTCGCGGGCGTGCTGGAGCCTATCCCAGCTGTCATCGGGCAGGAGGCGGGGTACACCCTGAACTGGTTGCCAGCCAATCGCAGGGCACATACAAACAAACAACCATTCGCACTCACATTCACACTTACGGGCAATTTAGAGTCTCCAATTAATGCATGTTTTTGGGATGCGGGAGGAAACCGGAGTGCCCGGAGAAAACCCACGCAGGCACGGGGAGAACATGCAAACTCCACACAGGCGGGGCCGGGGATTGAACCCGGGTCCTCAGAACTGTGAGGCTGACGCTCTAACCAGTCGTCCACCGTGCCGCCCCATTCAAAACTTGAGAATGGTTAAATTGAGTTCACCTATAAATATAAATGTATGGCTCTTTTCTACCTCTAAGTTACTCAAAGCACTTTAACACTATCTCGTCATTCAACGACTGATGGAAGATGCAGCATCAGGAGCAAAACTCGAGATTCAGTATCTTGCTCAAGGTCACTTCGACATTGTCACAAGGGCTCAGGATCAAAGTCGAACCCACAACCATCGGGTTGGGAAACGGCCACTCTCCCATCTGAGGCATGCTGCGCTAATAAAGGCGTAGTAATTTTAAGTTCATCCTCAAAGCCCAAGATCCTGTGAGTAGTGTATACCTCTGTGGAAAATGGACATTGGACATTTACTTTGAAAAACTCTTCAAAGGAAGTAGTCAGACGACTCCGGCTTGACACAGCTGTGTCTTTAGGAACTCAACCTGCATCTGTAGTTGCCAGGTTAAGAGAAGCTGCACTGTCTGTGATTTATTTCTCCCCAGAAACTGCTCAACTGTCAGCCAGGGATGTTCAAGCGTCCTCCCCCAGGTTACTGATGGGAAATCCTCTTTGTTCTCTCTGGGGGAAGAAAAACCCTACAACTGAAGTGACTTCAAGGATGTACGGACGCAGCAGGTGGTTGACCCTACAGACCAGCTTGAGCATCATCCTGCTTTTGGGACTGCAGAGGATACACAGCCAGTACACAGGTAAATTCCAGCTGCATGCACTATATTTCCCTTCAGGAAAGCAACATGTAGAATACCATCTACCAATAGGTAGGTGTCCGTGTGTCGACTGTATCTGTACTGTATATGAATCTGTGTATGAGTTACCTTTTTGACTTAAACTAAAGTACTAAAATAAAGACTTGGAAATACTTTTCTATGATATTCAAGTCAATTTCAATTTGATTTGATACCTCATACGTGTTTGTCCATATGTGCGTGTAGATATTTCTATAAACATTTATGGATGTACAGGTTGCCGGTGGGCCAAAAGTAGGCTTACACTAGAAGGTAGTGCATTTTACAGAACAAAAAAATGTCATTACATAGTTATGTATTTGTCAATTTTACAATGTAGTTTTCTTTATTTTTAGCATAATTGAATCGGGTAAGTGCTCCTAACTTTTGGGATCTATCTATCTATCTCTCTCTCTCTCTCTCTCTTTCTCTCTCTCTAATCCATCTATCTAGTGTCGTGTGTATATATGTGTGTGTTGGATTTAGGAATAGCTCCAAACATCCTCTTTATCGTTTTCTTTGCACTTTTTTTGATTTTCTCAAAAGCAATCCAAACAGGAGCCTCATCTAATCCGGCAAGATCTGCAATGCCTTGGTACCTGTGTGTGCGCATGTGCACACACACGCACAAGTGTGTTCTTGTTCCAGATATTTTGTGCATCACCACTTAGGATTTCACTAAAGATCCGATACAGCTGGAAGGTGCGAAAGGGAATTGCAGGTCGGGATTTGTGGTTTGCTTAGATTTTCCCCTCTTGGGGGCTTGCTTGTTCCACCCACAAGAAAGACAAAAACACACACACACGCACACACACACACGCACACACACACACAGTCAACAACGACATGTGGGAGCTTGAAAGGCTCAGGAAAGTTGGGGCTCACAAGGCCGAGAAAGTAGGAAACTGCACTCACTCTTCCTGTTGCACCAAGAACAACTTTATTGAAAGTTTGCTTTGTGGCGCACTGGCATCCATCAATTTCCCACTAGGGTTGCATGACATGCTGGCACATTTTAAAATAGATGTAGAGGAGTAACAGGACTGTATTATAGCAGAAAAGACAAGAAACTGAGCTAAGAGACCAATTATCTCCATGCAAAATTGGGACTACTGGGTGCATCGAATGTTCACACTTTTTTTTAGAGCTAAGCAAAAGGAAACAAAGACACTTGCGACTGAAGTGTGTTGTCACAGACGTCTACTAGGGAAAAGGCAGCTGCGGGGTTTTCTGCCATTTGACCATGACAGTCAAAGAGCGGAAGGAAGCAGGGTGATGAGCTCACACTCGGGCTTGAAAGGGTGTTTTGTTCGCCATCTTCCATTTTGTCCTATCACATCTGCCGTCTCAAATGGCTGCTCACAAGGTGTTCTGTACGGCTGGCCATTTTTTTTTTTTTTTTTGTGTTTTCCAGCTGCAGTGCTGGGAATGATAATGGTTGCTTTTAATTGCTCGCCTCCTTAAGCTCTTACTTACTGCACTGTGTATACGTTATGCCTCCTGGCCAGTAGTCCAGAAACCAAGGTCCTCCACTCTGGCTGGTTCCGGGCAGTTTTCTGCTACAAGTACCGACTAAGCCACTTTTCCAGCTACACAAAAAGCCACAATCTCGACACTGACTTGGCTGAACTTTGACCCAATTTTTGTTCGACCCTTCCCAAAAGCCAGATAGCAGATATTCTCTTTAACAAAAAAGAAGAGGAAACAAACAGCAATACTTGGTGATACACCTCTTAAAATGACACTGGAAGTAGAGCAGAAGATGAAATGGAAAATAAGCTTGCCTGCCTAAAACAAGTTAGATTTTTTTGGATCTGATCTTTTGTACAAAATAATAATGTTCTTCAAAATAAATCATGTAGCAGTTTGAACAACCTGGATTGAAAGACGTAAAAGGTAGAGACAGAAATGTCAAAAATGTTAAAATTGTCCCCGGTCTCCCCTACGTACTTGCTATACAGTATATTGTCAAATCTTACAGGATGTCTGTTGGGGTGCATGGTGTCCAAACAATATATTAATATGCTTTCTAAATTGGGATTTCTGTGGCACACATTCATCTAGTTGCAAAGGTCCTCTTGTGTTAATAAGAAGGATTTAGTCTCATTTGATTCCTCAGGCGTCGACTCACTCACTATTGCTTATTATGAGCGCTCCATAACATGAATGGTCTTACATGAAACGTGCGCTGTTGATTTCTTCTGATGTGATGTACCCAGCGGCCTCAACTTCACGTCTTTGTTGTGAGGAATTCCAAGCATGTGACAAAAAGTGCAAGTCCCAGACAGCGATGACTGAGCGTGTGTTTTGCGGTTGAATGAGTATTACTGCCCTTTAAATGACAGACTCCAAAATATGCGCTCACCAGCAGAATTCTATTAAATATGCATTTTCCAAGATAGATACATGGAGGGCGTCAGGGGCACTCTGAGGGTGTCAATCATTATTATCTTTGTAAAGGCAGCTCTTGTATTGGAGCTTCGTTCCATTGTACACTTGTGACATGTCTGGCGTGTGTCTCACAGTATCCTGTTAGGAGCACAATATTTTCATGCAACAGTATTATATATTTATGGAAAGCTGTTTGAACATTTATTCCACATCCTTCATATCAGTCTTACGGTCCATGTACTCGTATAATCTTCGTCCTCATTAGTTAGACAGTTTAGCGCACTAGTAGAATGACGATCTTCGTACTAATGGTTTTTCCACTATTTGCGCCATTTTTGGCCTACAGTATGCAATTAAACCTTACTAGTAAAGTATTGTGCTGCACTAGTAACAATATTAAGTCCATCTTTTAGGCATGTGTCATGCACTCGTAGCTTGCTCGTCGAGGATGTCGAATAAATGCTCCGATGGCTTTCCATGAAGCCGTTTGAACATTTTTTTGACATCCTTAATGTCTAGTTTAAGGGCCAATGTACTAGAATGCTTTTTCTCCTCACTAGTAAGACAATTCATTGCAGTAGTAGAAAGATTAGCGCACACCACTAGAGCAACTGTGTCTTTCTACCAAACATTTTTCACTACTAGTGCCACTGTTTGGCCTTCTAGTACACATGTAAACCTTGCAAGTAAGCTAATGTGTTTCTCGGGCATGTCATACAGTAGTAGCCTTCTGGGCCTTTCTAGTAGCACCAAAAATACCCACTAGTAGTTATACTAGTACAGTCTTTGTGCTCTCTAGTAGGACAACTTTGGATAAATACTAATAAGACATGTTAGTAGTGAGGTAAACTGTGCACTAGATGGCATCTGCGCATGACTTGTACTATTAGTGAAGTGTGAGCTGTTAACTAGTAGAATTTTATAACTTTACTAGTAGTACTAGTTGTCAACTAGCAGCATGTAGTTTAATGGTGTGCCAAAGTTGTATGACTAGTGAGGACTACATAGAGCATACTAGCAGTGGCGGAGCTACACTTTTATCCTTGGGGTGGCCGAGACTAGTACGATACTAGTACATGGAGCTGGAAAGCCGTTTGAGCATTTATTCAGCACAGTAGTAGAATGACTAAGATGCACCAGTAGAACGACTGTGGTCTTACTCGTAATGTTTATTTTCACGACTATTTCTTTCCACGACAGAATGACATTCCTGCACAATAGTATCACAACTTTGGCATACTAGTTGGATGACTACATGTTAATAGTGTTGCTACAAGAAGGGCCCAGTCGGCTGCTAGTCCGTGACACATACCGATCGACTAGCCAGCCTACTAGTATGGTTTAGTGGCTTATGAGTAGCACAAAAGTAACATTATATATAGTTGTGAAAAAAACGTTACAAGTGTACTAGTAAATGCTCAAACGGCTTTCCATATGCATTGACTAGCAGCTGGTACTGTAGCTGCAAACAGAAAGGACGAGTTAGGTATTTAGACGTTGTAGTGCTGCCCCCTGTTGCCAATGAATGATACTGCTGTCAGAGCCATGGCCTGTTCATCTGCATAATTGCGAGACTGCGCTGCATGGACGCCAAATGAGTAACATATGCATTCTAATGTGTTCCTCTATCATCATAATGTTTGTTCCACAGCGAATTGAGAAGGGAGATGAAGACTGAATGTGTGTGTAATGCGAGAGGAACAGATATCTGTGCTAAATTACCAGCAGGAGAGTCTCTAAATCTAAAAATCTCCCTAACCTCAACTAATCACCATGGCAACAGCCTTCTCCAGACTTGGGGGATGCTTGTCTGAGGACTAATGATTGTGTTTGTAACACACACAACACACACATTAACACACACACACACACACACTAAGAACATAACTGGATGTAATGCAAAACATGTCAGAATATATTAATTTATCAGCCTGGACTTTACTTGTGATTGAGCAGTCGTTTAAGGAATGTCCATATTAGGAAGTGCAGCGACAGACTTTTCCATATTATAGCTGCTGCATGGATGCATTAGGGCAGTGATTTCCAACCTTACACATATTTATCATTGCAAAATCTCACGGCACACCAACAAACAAAGTAGATACACAGTAATTACTGTATGTACTTCCTGCCATCTAATAGAAGAACATTGATTTGTTCTGTATGTCACTATGCCTCACTGGCATAAATAAAGGAACAAAGATGCATTATTTATTGTAAATGAATAATTTTTTGAGCAATTAAGTAAAATGAGATAATTTTCCACGGTACACCTGAAGCTCGCTCATGGCACACTAATGTGCCACGGCACACTGGTTGGGAATCACTGCATTAGGGGAGTAGGACCACCTAGAGTCGGATAAATCTACCCCGAGTGGGCTTTTCTCTGTTAAATGTAAGGGTGTGCATGTTTGAACAGTTTCAGGAAATCGTGTGTACCAGCAGTATGTTATTCTCGAGTATGAACATAAAAGTTGCAGGTGGTCCTCCTCAGTCAGTTGCCCATTAAGTTTTTCAGAAAGCTGTCTCCTATTTGTAAAGAGGTTTTCAGGTATAGGAAGATTTTTAGAAAAGTTTCCAGAGAGCATTGTGTAAAGGTATAGAAAAGGTTTAATAAAGTACAATGGTGTCTTGAGATAAGAGTGACCCAATTTATGAGTGTTTCGAGATACGAGGCGTCGTTAATCCGATTTCTTTGCTTTGACTTGCAAGCAAAAATTTTACATATGAGCGCCGTATGGTGGCAGTGAACTAAATTCATTTCTCAACAAGCAGCAATATGACAGACAGTGAACAGTTCTTCCAAAAAGACGCTCCAAGCCGTTTAATGTCGCTTCCAGTTCAAATTTACTGTCAAGCTAAACAAAACATAGAGAATTACTTTTTTATTGCATTTGTAAAGCAGAATTGCATAACTTCTGTCACCCCTATAAGCTGGAATGCTGCTGATTAAAACAACAGAGTCCCCAACCTTTTTTCATTTTCCGCCATTTTATGTGAAGATATGTTTTTATTGACAGACCGGATGGGTGATGTTGCGGACGGAATTTCCCGATCTGAGGTAGGGGGCGGGGGGCTGCTGTGCTGACAGTTTCCTGATCGTAAAAAAAATTGGGGGTTGAGGGTGCTGACGGAGTTTCCCTGCAATATGTTAAGTTAGCGTTTTACTAACACTAGCGCTCTGCCCATAGATGAGTAGAATGCCTCATTTTTGGTAGGACGTCATTTTCAGTGCGCCAGCGAGAATGATGCCTGTCGACACGAACTATAAAAGATCATATACTGAAAAATACAGCAAGATGTTAAAGTAGCTAATGGGGTTAATCGGCATTATGTCATCTCCTCTAGTATTGGCTTGGTTGAAATTTACTTAAAAAAAAAAAAAAAAAGTTACATACCGCAGCTTTTAAACAACCACATACAGTAGCTTTGCCTTAGGAAACGCTGCTTAGCTTAATGCTAACAAACAATGCAAAACACCATGTTGTGGTGTTATAACACTTTTAGCAATACAGTGGAGCAACACATGTACACAAACAATACAGTATAACAAATACTCACAGCCATATATACTTTATCCTCTGCGAAAAACAACAAATATTACTGCAGCTTACTGAGAATGAATATCTGTATGACTATAATAAACTGCCCCCTGCTGGCCAAGATGCGCACATCAGAAAGTTACAGTGAATGAACCATGTTGCACAACTGTTTAATTCTTTACGTTGTATTTAATTATGTTATTACTATATATATATTTTTTTTCTTTTTTTTCTTTTTACAAAGTAGATTTTATAGAGTGCTATTTTCCTATGAAAACACATTTCAAATGTTTTTGTTGTTTTTTTGGGGACTGGAACAGATTAATAGAATTTCGATTTATTTCAGTAGGGAAAGATGACTCCAGATATGAGTGTTTTGACTTAGGAGCGTGGCGATGGAACAAATTAAACTCTTATTTATGTTCCCTGTGGAATGAAAACGTGCAGCTGCAGGATGTGAAACTCTGCCGGAATTCACTGTATGTGGCAGTACTGTATATACATGTGAGATCACTGAAATGAGCAGACCAGGTGGCTTCATAACTCTGTGCAGGTCACAGAGCTGCAGACACTCATGTTGTAATTCATCGAACGTGGTTAAATGCTGCCGTGAGGGGTGTTCTAATTCCTCAAATGTGGTTTATAAGGCACAGATTAGCACAATGTCTCCGAATGTGATGTGGCGTGGGAGATGTGAAGGCTGGAATGTGTAACAGCTGGATGTCCTAATTTGGCAGATGAGGCGGCTTGATGGGGGCACTGGGGCTCTGTGTGGGTGGGGTCAGGGGGGTTCCCTCCGTGCATCCTTTCCTTATCGGTCCTCTGTGAGAACCTGCAAATGGAAACCATTCTGGGGATTTTCTGCAATGAGGTAACACGGTCGCTAGGGAGTGGATTATGAGAACATCCCATTGGACTTCCACCCCCTGTTCCCACCCCGCACCCCCACCCGCCCAGTCCAAAGCACGCACACACACGGACACACACACACCCTCCCTCACTTCCCCTTCCCCTTGCAGCCTCACTTTCTCAGCTTTCATCCAGTCATCACATCTCATGTCCTCACATTCACATATGTTATTCGACACCCGCAAATTGAATTTTTATGATTATTCTCCACACTTTTTTTGACATTCTACATTTCTCAACTGGTTCAAACCATTTAAACTTTTGCAAAGTACTGTAAATGTATATATTCACGAAATTCAGGACATACACTCCCCATTCCAAAAAGTCCCAGTTTTCCCAGAATTCCACATTTCCAAACCCCCCAAATTCCATTCAAGTGAATGAGACATTCAATAAAATAGTTCAGCACTTTCCAATTCCGAATTCAAACTATTCAGCTCATTCAGAATATCTTGGGAATTTCACACATTCCAAGAAGTCCCCTATTCCCAAAGTTCTTCTTTACATGATAAAATCCACAGGTTTTCACAATGTAATTCTTAAATTCAAAGGATAATGTAACATACAGTATTTACCTCGTACTTCCACATTTCTGGAGCGATTCAAACAATTCCAACTTCAAACTGTTGTGCTCATTCAGGAATTCTTGGCAAACTGTCCCGTTCCTAAACCTTTTCACAGTGACTGATTCAGGCCATTCCAACTTCAAGTCTCACATTCTACATTGCAACAATTAATTCCACAGTGTTTCATTACCGCATCAGCTCTTCAGCATTCACACACAATTTCTAGAGAAACTGCATTCTCAAGATAAAGGAATGATGTGCCTACATCCATAGACGTGTATTACGAACATGTTAAATTGCCAGTGCAGCCACTCATCACTCCATGAAGAAGAAGAAGAAGAAGAAGAAAATGAGAGAAAGATGAAGAGGAGGAGTTTTAGGGCATCGGGGCAAATCTGAGTGACCACAGTCGAAGTCAACCTCCGCATGTGCGTCCCCCTCTGTCTGTGTTTCCTGCTTTTTCGTGAGGGGGGTGTGCCTTTACAGAGGGAAGATCTGCAAGCGGGAGCACTTTTTACATCTTTGTTCTGGACCATCTTGACTTAAACTGTGCAAGCACCAGCACAGCCCACTCGGACCTTTGACTGCTGAGGCGGCGAGCGCGATGTTGAGGATCCTGCTCCTGGTTCTGTGTGTTGGAAGCTTGGAGGCCTGGTTCTGGAACGTTGCCCCCGAGCCCACCACGCAGCCCACAACAAGTGCTGCCACAACACCCAATGGCACAAAGAAGGTGGAAGACGAGGATGAGGATTTGTCAGGCGCGGGAGAAGAAATCGTCAACGTGGCCACTGGAATCCGTAACTTGGTCAAGGCGTGGGATGTGACCACGAGCCCTGGGCCTACTCAAGGTTCCCTGAAGGTGGAGAGCGCTGACCCAAACATTACGGGTAATACTGACGGGCTCAGAGTGGGGACTGGGGACGAAGGGTCTGGAGTTTGGGAAGGTGATGCTTCTGGATCAGGATCGGGGTCCAGGCAAAATCTTGGATCTGGTGTAGAGTCAGTGAGCATCCATCCAAGTAACTTAAGCTTTGCAAACAACGGGACTCTAGGTGCTGGTTCTGATCCATTTTGTCTGCCCGTGCCCTCTGTTTGGCACATGTGCTCCAGAAAACACCCACAGTTCTTCACATTACCTAATTTTTTCAACCACACGTCTGTGGAGCAGGTGGGGGCGGCTCTACGGGAGTGGGTGCGGCTGACCCCGACGGGCTGTCACCAACGCATAGAGTGGTTCCTGTGCCTCTTGCTGGTCCCCAGGTGCCCCTCGCCCACCACCGCACTCTTGCGCCTGCCCTGCCGCAGCTTTTGCCACCAAGTGCAGGACAGCTGCTGGGTGTCGCTGGACAGTGCACAGCTTCCGGTGGAGTGTGGCCTCCTGCCTGTGGGGGCGGAGGAGCCTGGGCGTCCTCCGTGTGTGTCTGTTAGTTACTCGAAAGGTAACCTTAATTCACAACCTGTGTGTTGCTTCGTCACTCTCCTTGAGTGCAGATTGCTGCTTTTTGGGCCTAAATTGTGACTTTGCATGTTTCTAGCTGCTCTGCTGACGCAACAGCTGAACTTTTTCACACACAGGTCACCATGCTTCTCGAGTTGGCTATTCCTGGTGACGATGTCTGCTTTTGATGCTCCCGGCTTTCATTTACATCGTAGCTCCAGAGAATAAACACAAAAGGTTTGGATATTTGGATTTTGGGTGAAATTTCAGGATGAACCTAAAATGCACATATTCAATTTAGTTTTGTGTTTCAGTACTTTTTGCACAACTTTCTGTTCTCAAACAAGGAGATTTTTTCCTTCTTGTATTTAATTTGTAAGGATGTCCACTCCTATCCCTTACAGTGACTCCTCCAGTCTCTCTGCATCTCTGTTGCAACCTGCTAATGACACTCTGTGAAACTCTAAGTTTAGTGGCCACTTCCTGTTGGAAACCTCATACTTTTGGTCAATTGATAGGCGTCGTCGTTTAAATATCAATTCTAATTGAACCATCTTATGTATTGGTCCATTTATGGACCAAACACCCGTTGCCATTTAGCTCCTTGTTAGAGAACAACAAGTTGTGCAAAAAAGTATTGAACAGTTGGCATTCAAAAGTTCAGAGAAGGTCAAATTGAGTTCACCTGTAAAGGTTGTAGTGCATTTTAGGTTTGTCATTCAATTTCAGCCCAAACACTAATATCCCGGACCTTTTGTGAGTAGTGTATATTTGCTTTGCAGGCTGGCTCATAAACAGCTTCGTGTTGTTGCGTAAAAGCCTCACTGCTGCTTGCATGTTCGCCACACCAGCCCAATTTAATAGTTTGGATTTATGAAAATGTACTAGTTTTAACCCAATGACTTGAACCAAGTTGTACATTTGTAGAAAACAGTTCATGTGCATTTCTTAAAGAACTACACAACAACAATTGCAGGACGTTTTGCATCATCCAGTTGTTTTAACTGTATGTGAATGTGAAATGATTTGCAGCAAAAATGAAGGTTTTGACTTTGGGCCCTCATCATCACCGATCTAGCGAGTTATCCGCAACATTGTGTTTGATCATTTTTGATCATTGTGTGTGGAGCAGGGTTCAGTTCTAGTCTGTCACAAAAAGGGGAACAATTGGGCCATCTGTGACTGGCGGGGTGGCAGCGGGTGGCATTTATGATGACATTTGTGGGTGGGAATATGTGTCCTATGTGTGGGAGGGAGGGTGACAGCGTCATGGCTCGTTAACAAGGGATCTTTGTGATTGGGATGAGACTGGGCCTCCTAGAGGTACAAAGATCACAGCCAGTTGACTTGCCCACTACTGCCGAAGCAGTAACTCGTCTTGTAATTAAAGAAGAAGAGCAGTCAGTGAGAGTGTGAAAGAGACTTTTATGCCGCTGGGAAATCACCCTTGTTACACAGTGCGCATAATGCCCTAATATGCATAAGGTCACTTTTAAATTACTTTCCGGGCCTTTTTTGTAATCTCTAAACTTGGAGGCTATTTTGATGTTTTGCAGGCATTGAACAGCCATGTTAAATCTTCTGCGTTTGCTTTGTTTCCAAGTGTTGAAGAGTGAGGCGTAAGAATCAACTCATGCAAATAGTCTCAGGCAAATGTGTTTGTGCTTGGAGTTGTACAAAAGTGAAGCTTTGTTCAAATCTTGCACATCTGAGCTCACTGATCATCCATCAGTCGAGTTGAATTAGCTCTCAAGTTGTTCAAACATGGATTAACAGCTGATGGGTGTCACAGCTGCCTTACTTTGGTAAACAATCCTCCAAGACCTGCCAGATCCCGTTGGTTTGTTCTCTGGAGGCGTGTTAATGTTGGTCAGCATGTGTAACAAAACGCTAGCTGTTCATATACAGTATTTCTTATATTCCTTTACTTGGGTCATCTGCTGCTTCTCAAGGTTTAGGATCACACTGATAAGATAATTGTGTTTTTGGGAATATAATAAAACATTTCATGGAGTTAATTTCCTTTGCCCTGCTGAAGCACATTAGTTCCACAGTCAGCCATGTTGGATCCTGAGCGCTTCAGGTCCCCTGCGGTCTGCTTTCCCATGCACATCTGACAAGCATTTCCTTCCTCCGCCTCCATCTGCCCATCCATCCATCTCCCTGCGCTGCTGCCAGTTGTTCCACAGGCACTGAGTTACTGAAACATGGCCCTCATGTAATCTGCAGGAACATGAGGTCACTTGGGAAATATATGTACACTCTGTTTTTGTTTCGGAGCAAGAAGCCAGCAGGGAACATCTGGGTGTATGTTACGATGGTTTCCCATTTGTGCATGTCATACCAGGTTTCATATGAGGAGCTTTTTTCAGTCTTAATGGTTACTAGCAGTAACACCAGAGGAGAAGTTCAGAAAGTTGTGTTTAACAAAAACCCCCAAAAAACCTCTGGTCAAAGAAGAAGTCGTGATTCAAGTGCAACTCCCTAGCTTAAAGGTGAATCTTGCAATTTTCCCCAAAAGTCACTTTTGGTCATATTTTTTAAAACACTCATTATGACTTGACAGTAGTGCATGATATAGATATGATCTGTGAAAAAAAATCTGTCTTCCTCTATACGTAATTTGATATACAAGACACCACTGTGCCCGAGGAAAAACAACCAGTCAGAGACAGAAGGCGTGACTTACGAGGTTTCTTGTATAACAAATTAGAAGCCAGAGACCGCTGATTTTTTTCACAGATCATATTTATCATGCAGTACTGTCATAATGACTGTTTTAACAAATACAGTATGACAAGAATCTTTTTTTAAATTGAAAACTGTGCTACTTTAAGTAAAAGTGGAAAAGGTACAAACTATGAAATGTACTCAAGTACGATTATGTACAATACCCGTTTTGATAACTTGGCACGACAGGAAAAAAAACAAAAACCTCTGCACACAAAATGGTTT
The DNA here is from genome assembly GCF_024500385.1 of Phyllopteryx taeniolatus. Lineage (NCBI taxonomy): Eukaryota > Metazoa > Chordata > Actinopteri > Syngnathiformes > Syngnathidae > Phyllopteryx > Phyllopteryx taeniolatus. The sequence continues at coordinate 16,990,231 of NC_084502.1, read as the reverse complement.
CCCACTTTTGTTGACATGAAAAGTGCTCGTACTCAAAAGAATAAAAAAACACGAGACACAGGTTTGCTGCAAGCTAAATTCTGATCAGGACTGAACTGACAACATGTCCTGCAGGAGCAAAACAAAAATATAAAATCATAAAATATTAAATCAGGCTGTAGTGCCATCGACTTTTATGCTATCTAGTTCACGTTCCTCCATGTCGCTACTGTCGAAAAAAAGCAACAAGCCTATTTCGACAAAGTAAGGAGTAGAGTGTACAGTATCTTGTCTGTTATTAAATGTCAAAAGTAAAAGTAAATACTCAAGTAAAGTACAGATACCTGAGAAATCTACTTAACATCCCATCAGTAAGTAACGCAAGTTGCTCTTTATATAAAGGCCAGGGGCCAAGATGGCAAACCCAGACAAAGACATAAGAAAAGTGTGTAATGGTTGTGAAGTGCTTAAGGTGGTCTTGTGTTGCACAATATTGCACAGACATGCAGGTCCCTGACCCTCGGAGCCTCTGAGGCAACAAGCAGTGGCCTGGACCACTTCCAGATGTGCATGGACATTAAACGTTCAGCACGCTCAAATGCAAGCTGTTGAAGAGGTAGTAAACCGTTCGTTCATTCAGATCATTTCAGACGGCAGCTGCAGGAGCAGTGCCGCCACCGCAGGAACCCAAAGCAGGACAGCAGGTGCTGCCAATTGGGAGCGGACCACCCTGCATGCCTTGCTCCAGATCCAATTGGACAATATCCCACACAGTCCCCATTCACAGAGATGTGAATGAGTGTGTGAAAACAAGCATCGACGCTTGTTTGAGCTCCGTTCCGCCACGCAGCAGTTGGTGTTCAATATTTGCTTCACTCTTCACTAATTAAAATGTCATGTCACGTTTGCCCTCAGTTTGTTTTCTTATGTGAGTTATGGTTTCCCCCTCTGACTTAACACATGAAGCTCTTACATCACTTGGAAACAGCTGACCTCTGGGACCCCCTTATTGCACATTATTCATTTTTCAGTTATTTTCTCTCATGAATCTGCCACAAAGGATATTCCCCCTCCCCAATGCAAGTGTCTGCTGGGAGGACCCTTGTGATGCCGACTTGTGAGAATTTGACTTTTTAAGTCTCAAGAAAGCTTTGGGAACTGTAGTATCAGCACTTTTCCAGTAATTTGGGCCAGCACATGTTTGTGCAATCAAAAAAATAAATGACCAATGATGCAGTCAGGATTGAAACTGAAGGAAGAACAAACTTTATTTAATGCAGTTGTATGTTGGTGGTATCATAAGTTTGATGTTTACGTCCAAATTGAGGGGAATTTTCATGTTCTCCCCGTGCTTGTTTGTGTTTTCTTCGGGTACTCTGACTTCCTCTCATATTCCAAAAAACATAAATGTTAGGTTCATTGAAGACTGTAAATTGTCCTTAGGTGGAAATGTGAATAGTTGCTTGTTTCAATGTGATTGGCTGGCAACCGGTTCAGGGTGTAACCCTGCCTCCCGCCTAAAGTCAACTGGGATAGGCTCCAGCTCACCCGTGAACCCTAATGAGGATGAGCGTCATAGAAAATGGATGGATGGATGGATGGATGGATGGACTTACATGGGATTGTTTTAATATTGAATCCACCTTTGCACATACTGTATTAACCATGCAAAATAGTTTATTTTTTGGTTCAATTTATGTTCAGAAGGACTGGGCGGGAAAAGGCTTGTACTATATGTTCAAAGTTTAAATGTTAGCCCTGATTTTCTGCCAAATGAAAAAAAAAAATCCATTTATCAAGATACATAAAGTAGTCACACTATTTGTTTTAGTGGGCCACATCTAATGATGTGCCGTGCCGGACTCTTGACTCTTTTGTTGTGGGTACGAAATCTCTGCAATGTTCTAACTTTGTCTGTTTTCTGCTTCCCTGTAGAGCAGAGCAGTTTGTCTCTACTCCAGCTAATTGGAGATCCGCCACCTGATGAGATAGGTCGGGTCATCGGGCCGAGCGGGACCCCGGCCTACATCTTCACTTCTGCCGCTGTGTCGGGCCAACCGGCTCTGGCCCACGTACCCAACCCATTCTACCGCCACTTTTCCCTCCTCTTTCACATCAAGCCGTCCACTTCGGCCGCCTCCGTCCTCTTCGCCGTCACCGATGGGCCCCAGAGGCTTATGTATGTGGCGGTCAAGCTCAGCGCCGTGCAGTGGGGCCGGCAGAGGGTGCGGTTTTTCTACACCGAGCCAGATTCTGAGGCGTCGTACGAGGCCGCCAGCTTCGATGTGACGAGCCTGGTGGGCAAATGGACTCGATTCTCGCTGTCTGTCTTTGAGGAGCAAGTGACCTTCTACCAGGACTGTGATTCAGTGCCACGGGTGGTAAAGTTTGAGCGGTCCCCGGACCCCATGGAGCTTGACACAGGGGCCGGGATCTTTGTCGCTCAGGCTGGGGGGGCCGACCTGGACAAGTTTCAGGTTAGCGGTCCAAATTTCACATGTTCATTGAATGTGTAATGGACACTGTTGCCACAGTTATCTTGAAAAAGTAACTTAGTTACTTTACTGATTACTTGATTTCAAAAGTAACTGTTAGAAAAAAGTAACTTTTTAGTTACTTTCAGCAGCTGCCAAGTGGCAGGAATATCACTTATCCACAGTACAAAAAAAGCACTAGCTTAACTGTACCCATTACTTGGTAATGTACACCACACAAGTTACAGAATGATGTCATCAACATGAGCCAATAACTGAAATATTAGTGGAGTTGAAGCCACATTAAATAAGCAACTTAGTGCAGACTTGACATGCAAAATACAGTAAGTACATAAACTTGGAAACAAGCACACCATTCTCAGTACACTTCTCTAAAGACTCTTGACAGATGGATGGATGGATGGATGCCGATTGTGGTCCATAAAGGCAACAACTGTGTGCCTGCGTTTGTGCGTGCGTGTAAATTGGGCCTAGAGACACACACAATTGCTCCCACCATCATAATTTTGATGCGAAGAGCGAGAAAAGGTGACAAGATTATGCAGCTATTTAACACGCAAAGATGTTGGTGATTGCAGGGGGAGAAGCGCTTAATTACGTGAATGTCAGCCGTGCAGCGCATTAAACCAGCTCACAGTACAGACTACGTTGAAGTTGAAAGTTCTCACTTTTTATTGTAAATATTTAAGCTAAGTATTGTAAGCCAGTGAGTCAGTCCTTATTGTATGACGATTTATGACCGCACACTTCGGTATGAATAATTAACCCACAATGCATTGCACGCTTAACACACCGGTAAAGCTGTATTCTTAATGTGTAAATAAAAAGGTAACAACAATCAAATACAGTTTTTACTAAGGTTATTAACAAAAATAGTGTGGCGACAGTGAAATTGTGCATTTCTTTGCACTTTTATGGTACTGTACCATCACTGTGCATTGTAGAATCAACAATCACCTCCCAATTGCTTCATTGGGTTTAATGAATAACGACCGGTCTGCGTGTTCGGTAAAATGATTATGAACCGCGCCTAAAGTCAACCTGCTCTTTGTATGAGTCACCGTCAATAAATCTCAACTTGGGGAGAGGTGTAGATGACTCAAAAGTAAGTATTGTTGTTATGAAGAAGTAACTGTAGTCTGACTACTTTCTTAGGAAAAGTAACGCATTACTTTGCTCGTTACTCAAAATGGCAGCATTTTGGAGTAACGCGTGACTGGCATCACTGGTAATGGACCTGCAGAAGTCCGAATGATGTTTGACCTCTAGGGTGGCTCAAATATTTCTTAACGTTCTTAAATATTACTTTGGGCAAATAAAAAAAAATACTCTAATTTGTTACATCTGAATTTATGAGCTTGTCAAAAATTAAATTTATGATTTTGTTCAATTCTTAAATTTTGATTCGATCGCAATCAATAATATCACCTTGCCTTAGTCATAAATGTATATTAACACAAAGTAAAAATATAATTTATTCTAAAGACTGTTTTTTCATTCCTTCTTTTTCACTTCTAACTTCTTTCTTCCTTTTTTCTTCCCTTGATCCCTTTCTTCCCTCCTGACATACCTTCACGTCCTTCTTTTTTCCTTCCTTCCATTACTTTCTGTCTTGCTTCCCGAGACGGGATTCAAACCCAGAACCTAGAACTGCGAGGCAGACGTGTGAACCGCTTGAATAGCTTACTGTCCCCATTTTCCTATGCTTTACATCACTGGTTCCTTTTTAAATTCCTTTTTCCTTGATACCTTTGTTCCCTTCTGCCCTACCTAATTGTCCTTCTTTTCCCTTCCTTACTTCTGTCAGCTTGCCTCTTTCTTTGCTTTCTTTCTATGCTTCCTTCCAAAATACAAAAGCAGCCTATAAAGCGGTTGTCCATCCTACCAGTAACTGTACATGAGAACAAAAAAGACATTTACCCACTTGAAACAAAGAAATGTCGCCATACGGGACTCCACGATGGACCTAGTATGACATCACATGGTCATGTCACACAAAAACCTTTGGTTTGAACGTAAAAATGCTGTTGCATTTAATTCGGTTCGAAGGGAGACACATTTGCTTTGCTTTTTATTGGAAACTCCAATTTGTTTTGATAAAACTAATGTAAAATGCACTTCAGATGAATGGCACAATTGTTTCACTTTTTCTATCTATCAATCTATCTATCTATCAAAGAGTGAGAGTTACTTCTTCCCAATTAATCCTGAGTAGTGTTATATTATCATTAATTATTGCCTACACGTGGGCTCATACAGTATATTTGTCTGTCTTTAGGGTGAAATTGCTGAGCTGAGGCTTGTGGGAAACTCTCGGGCTGCCGAGCGCTTATGTGACGACATCGACGACGACTCCGACGCTGTGAGTATTTGTGCGTTTCCCCCAGGTGAGACTTGACGCCTGAATGCTCAAATGCTACCTGCCTGTCACTCAGGCCTCTGGCGACTTTGGCAGCGGTGAAGGCGTCAGGAGGCAGACGGGAGGCAAAGTAAAGGTCAGCCATTTGGTGAACAATATTGTTTTTTGCTCTACCTTTTGTTATTTGATGCGGAGTAAGTAGTCAAGTAGAAGAATTGATCCGTTTTGAATGCATTATATTCCACCCCCAGACCACACCTGCATCTTTCAGGCCGGTGCCCGAGCCCCCATTGATAGCCTCAAAAGGAGGCAGACTTAAAGAAACAGGTAATTTGAGCTTGGTTGTTCTTGCAGAAGAGATGAATGGTGAAATGGCTCCCTCTGTTGAGATGCTTGCACTGCTTCCATTGTTTAATAAGTGAGTTCTTCGGAGGAATTGCTCAATTATATGACAATTGTTTTTCACGCTATTGTTACCTTATTGAATGGGGAGTAATTATTGATAATATAACACTATTGAGGATTCAGTGGGAAGATGTGAAAAGACAGAGAGACAGACAAAAACAACAGAGAAAAAAACAGCAGATTCAGATGTTGCATGTTGGTATGTGGTAAGTAATTAACATTGTCCAACTATGCCACGGTAATATTTGTAGTACAGTAAAAGTGTGTGAAAAGTTGGAAGTATAGTAATATGGACAATGATAAATTACAATACACCTAATATGTGCAGTGTATGCACTATGCAAATGTTCATTTGCACAATATGTACGCATAATATTACACATTGTCACTCGTCTTTCAGGTTTAAGTGGCGCTAAAGGAGAGAAAGGTGACAGAGGAGAGAAGGGCACCCGAGGGGACAGAGGCCATGCGGGGCCAAAGGGAGACCCTGGTTCAGGCTTTTCCTCACAAGCTGGAGGTGTTGGCCAAAAGGTGGAATGTCACAGTATGCATGTTCGTTATCTGATACACATTTCCACTGATATAACTACATCAAACAATGTGTCTTTTTAGGGAGAAAAGGGAGATAAGGTCTGTGAAATTTGTCCTATGTTCCCTATATTCAATTATTATTTTTTTAAATGGAAGCATAAGAAAAGTGACATAAACATGCTTCTATGAACTCATGATCACCAGGGTAGTACAGCGTTTGGAAGTAAGGGAGAGCGTGGCGCACAGGGCCTCCCAGGTCCCCCCGGGCCTCCTGGAGCTGCAGCCGAGGTCGTCCGGATTGGGGATGGCTCTTTAAAGCAGCAGGTGGCCGGACCACCTGGATCTCAGGGCCGAGATGGATTGCCTGGTCTACCAGGAGCTGATGGAGCGCCTGTAAGAGAATTTCAGAAATATGAGGAATTTCAGCTTTTATTTCTTTATAAATGCAACTCATTGATTGTGAATGCTGTTCTAGGGGGATCCAGGAGAGGATGGGAAAACTGTAAGTGTGTGCACTATGTTTTAATAGACATACTGTATGCACAAAAACTTTGACAGAGTAAATTGTGTTTCATGCGTCTCTTTTCAGGGTCCCGCGGGGCCGCAAGGTTTCCCAGGAACTCCTGGAAGTCCTGGTCCCAAAGGAGAAGAGGTTCAATTATGTTTGAATTATGATTTAACTTTTCTTTGAAATTGTATCAAACAACATTGACATTTTGATCTCTGAACTTCAGGGTGAGCGGGGCGAAGGTCAACCTGGACCCAGAGGTCCCCCAGGGCTTCCAGGACCTCCTGGACCAGGAACTGGAAATCGTCCAGTATGTCACATCCTCTTACTCACTATATCAGTGTTTCCCAACCTTTATTGTAACAAATCTCACTGTAAATCGCCAAACAAAAATCTCACAAAAGTGGATACTCAGGTTAATTATGTACCTTCTGCCATCTAGCAGAAGAAGATTTCATTCTTCTGCCTGTCACTATATGTCACTGGCATCGATAGTTGAACAAAGATACAATAATTTCTTGCGCCACACCAAAACAGCTCTCACAGCACACAAATGTTTCATGGCACAGTGGTTATTTGGGAGTCACTGCACTATTTCACCTTCACAACAGTTTTGCTGTATTTAATTGTTTTCTACCACAGACATTTGTTGACATGGAGGGCTCAGGATTCCCAGAATGGGAGAAGATCCGGGTATGCAGAAACATTGTCAAACTCAGGGTGCACTCACACTAGCCAATTTGTACTATGCTTGGCCACAGTTGACACCTAAAATCTGGTTCTTTTGACTAGTATCCGTTGGAAGAAGTGGGCCTGGGCATGTCACGATTGGTCATGCACAAAGGGGAGGAGGTGGGAGATTACGAGGGGACGGTAACCTTCCCGAAGCACAGTACAATAAAACTGGACTAGTGGGACTGCACCCTAAATCATAGGATCTGGAAGGATTTTGGAATTGATCATCATTGTGGTTTGTTATTCAGGGTCTTGTTGGTCCTCCAGGCCCCCCAGGCCCTCCGGGTCTTCCTGGGGTCCCTGGTACATCAGTTGCACTTGGATCCAATGGTCTAGTTGCCTTTGGACCTCCTGGACCACCTGGAAGGGATGGGGTCCCAGGTCCACCTGTGTGTATCTACCTGTGCTTTGGTTTGAAAACTATCATTCAGAATCAGTTTAGGTTAACATGGCAGGGTAGTGATGTTGAGCTGTACTTTTTCCAGCTGTTTGATTCCGTATGCTGTTTCAGGGTTCTCCTGGGGATCGTGGTCTACCAGGTCAACCTGGGCTCAGAGGAGAAAAGGTTCTATAAGAATAGCAAGCACGTGGTCATTTTCTGTATCATAATATAAACCTATTCCAAATTATCTCCAAAGGGCGACAGTGGTGAGCTCAACTCTCAGGGAAGAGCTGGCGAGAAGGTGGGTTATGTAAACCTGCAGCCCTTTGAAAAAAATCAATAAAGGAATTCCTTTTTGGAAGGTTTATCCTTTGCTAATAATAGTGTCTCTCTGGTGGTTGTGGTTTACTCTCTTTTTCCCATGTTGGTAATTCCATCATGGGACGAATAAATCCATATTTATCGATCTATACTGCACTCAAAAAGTTAGGCATATTGGGCTTTCAGGTGATGAACCTAAAATGCACTTTAACCTTTACATTTTAAACGAATTTGATCTTCTCCAAAGTCCAACTGTTAATTTTTTTAGTACTTTTTGCACCACTTTCTCTTCCTGTTGTTCACACCGGGGGGTTGATCCATGAAATGACAAATAAATGGCCCGGTTCAATTACAATTGATATTGAAACAGTGCTTCTCATTATGCGGTTCACATTTTCACATCATGAGACCAAGACGACACGTGAAGTGGCCACTGAGCTGAGAGTGTCACAGAGTGTTATCAGTAGGTTGCATCATAGATACAGAGAGACTGGAAGAGACACAGAAGGGCATGAAGGTGGACATCCTTGGAAATGTAGTGGTTGAGTCATGGATCAAACACCTCTTGTGAATTTTGCCTTTCAGCAATTTTTGCCGAAAATACTGAAACAATGAATGGCTGGTCATCAAAAGTTTAGAGAAGGTCAAATAAAGTTTACCAGTAAAGGTTATAGTGCATTTTATGTTAATCCTGAAATTTCACCCCAAAGCCAGAAAGCCTTAAATTTTTGTGAGTGTACATGTCTAACAGGATGTGAGTAACACTTGTTGTTTACCCAAGGGTTCTCGTGGTAACCCAGGACTGCCGGGAACACCAGGACAGACTGGGCTAGCAGGGCTTCCAGGTCCCATGGGCCCAGTTGGACCCCCAGGGCAACCAGGGCCACCTGGGCCGCCATACCCCTTTGGCTTTGTGAGTATAGAGTCAACATTCTCACTTTGTTACTTAGATACGCCAACATGAGGTAACTTCATGCAGTCTTATTTTAGAAAAAGAAGTAAAAAGTGACTAACAAATTTAGGAGTGCACTCAACAAGGCAATTCATCCACATGTACAGGCTGACCAGGAAGACTTTGAGGGAAACGGTGGATTACGGAGACTCAGTGGCCCACCAGGACCACAGGTACTGAATCATGCCTAAGCCTTCAGTCGCCTCCCTCAAAAACACCATCAATAAATGTTCATTGTAACATGTTTTCCAGGGTCTTCCAGGTAACTTAGGTCTACCAGTAAGTCGTTTTGGCATCTCTTTTTCTCTCTTGAGTCAATAATAAAGTTGTTTTATGAATTTCTTAATGAGTTCTACAATTCCAACTTCAGTCGTCTGATGGATTTTCAGGGCAGACCAGGTTTACCAGGAACCAATGGCGACAAAGGAGCAGAAGGACCAAGAGGTCCACCTGGAATTCCGGGTCTGGATGGATTTCCAGGACACCTAGTAAGTTGTCAGATGAATTCCATATTTTTGTTCAGATGCTTTAGTCTACATGAGTAAAAATCCACCAAAACAAAAAACTGAGTGAAATCACCAAATATCTGGCTGTTTGTTTGTTTTTTGTTTTTTTAAATTCAGGGGCAGAAGGGAGATGGAGGAGACAAGGGGGAACAAGTAAGTCATCGATATACTGTACTTTGCAACAATCACATAGAGATGTAAAAGTGGCATATGTTGGTTCACATCACAGGGTCTGCCAGGGCGCGACGGTGGGCCAGCTGGTCCTCCAGGGCCTCCGGGACCTCCAGGACGAATCATTTATCGGAATGGGGATGTGAGTCAGTTCAAAGTGTAATCGTATGACAACACATCATTAACCCTCTTGTATCACTTAACCCCCTTACTAACCACCACACCTTTGCTTCATTGTGTTTTCACCTTCATACTCACTAACCCAACCATGTCTTGCTGTAGTCTGACAACCTTTATTGGAGTGAAGGGTTGCAGGTGAGTGGATGCAGCCGTTGTCCGAGAAACAACGTTGCAAGGTCAACAGGCATTCACACCTTTTTCCTTCTGTCTCTGTCAGACGGGAGCAGGAATTCCAGGCCAAGCTGGATTCCCAGTGAGTTAACCTGCAATCACACCAGACTATATCAGATGTAAGAAAACAGAGGTGAGTCCATATGACATGTGTTGTGATTTATTTTAGGGGCCCATCGGACCGAAAGGGGAAAAGGGGGACACAGGTCTGCCAGGATTTGCCCCTAAGGTAAGAAAATCCATCAATTCATAAGTTAGGGCTATTCAGCTTTTGGGTACAATTTTGGGATGGATTTAAATGCTCTATTTACCTTTACAGGGGAACTGAATTTGATCTTCTCTAAACCTTTGAATGCACATCCAACTGTTTGTTTCAGTACATTTTTTCCAGAACTTGCTGCTCTTTAACAAGGACAAGAACGACAAAATTAACAAATCAATAAAAATGGACGTTCACTTTGCCTTTCGGTGACTCTAGTCGCTGTTTTGAAAATCGTTGATGACATTTTGTGATATGCTAAGCTCAGTGGCCACTTTCTGTTTGAAGCCTTCCACTGTTGATCAATTGTTCGGTGTTGTCATGGTCTTATCATGTCAAAATGTGAATAGCATGATGAAGAGGAGTGTTTAAATTCCAATTCTAATTGAACCAAGAAATGTATTGGTCCATCCATGGACCAAACACCTGTTGGGAATTTTTCCGTTCCGCTCCTTGTTAGAGAACTGCATATTGGGCAAAAAGTTCAGAAAAACTGTCCATTTAAAACTTTAGTGAAAGTCAAATGAAGTTCCCCTGTAAAAGGGATCGTGCTTTTTAGGTTCATCATGAAATTTCACTTATAAAAACAATATCCTCAACATTTTGTGAGTTGTGTATACTGTATATAAAATATATACATGTGATGTATTCAGGGTGAAAAAGGAGAGCCTGGTGTCATCATGGGTCCAGATGGGCGGCCTTTGTACCTGGGGGACCTGACAGGGAAACCAGTAACTATGACATCATGTGTTCTTCTTTTACATTCAATACCAACACATTCATAGAGGGCTACATGATGTAAATATTATTGTGTGTCTGTTCACAGGGAGATATAGGACCCCCAGGCCCAGTTGGACCTCCAGTATGTATATATACATATATGTATATATACATACTATACACATTGTTACCTACAGTAATGGCTTTGAATTCTCATGAGTGGCACAAACCTGTATAATCTTTTTTTCGGCAGGGCTCTTATGGTCGTCAAGGTCAAAAAGGAGAAATTGGACTTCCGGGTAGACCAGTGAGTAGTTATTCTGCTTTTAATTGCTTTTTTTTAAATGATCACCAACGTACAGTATCTCACAAAAGAGACACGATTCACATTTTTGTAAAATATTTTATTTGGATCTTTTCACGGAACCACACTGAAGAAGTTACACTTTGCTAGAATATATAGTTAGTCTTGTATTAGAGTGTAAATTCCCATTCCCATCAAAATAACACGAACACAAAGCTCCAAACGGGGGCCAAAATAGCCATTTTCCCCTCCCAGGTGTCATGTGACTCATTAGGATTACAAGGTCTCAGGTAGGAATGGGGAGCTGGTGTATTAAATGTGGTGCTCTCACACTCTGTCAGACTCATCACTGGAAGTTCACTATGACACCTGTCCCTTAAAAAGATACAAGAAAATATTTACAAAAATGTGAGGGGTGTATTTACCTTTGTGAGATACTGTACATACGGTCTGTCACTGTGGAATGTATTTTATTTTGTAGGGTCGACCGGGACTGAACGGCATCCAAGGACAAAAAGGAGAGCCAGGCGGTGGGTCTGGAGCCACATACTATGTGAGTAAATGTTCACAAGGTAATTCGGGAGAAGTGGAACTTTGTCGACTTCCGTAACCACACCATGTTTTGATGTAGGGTCCCCCAGGTCCACCGGGCCCACCTGGACCCCCTGGACCAACATCCAGAGTGAGTCAAGATGTAAAACATTGTTGAAGTTGGAACATTCTTCAATATTCCTCATCTACAGTATACTTATTTTGATTTAAATAGAACGATGTGAGAAATGAAAACATTAAAATCCCTCTCAATGCTATTATTTTGTCATTCTAGGGGTATGATGACTACGCCAGGTATTATCAAGGTGAGTGTGCGACATATTAGCTCGTTGCCTGAAACAATGGTTTCTTTCGATATATCGTCATCGTTCATCATTCTGTCGTAGCTACTAAAGGAGAGAAAGGTGACTCTGGAGCACCAGGTTTACCCGGCCTACCAGGTAAAGCAGCTTCCACTGGACTTCAACAATTTTCTTTGTGTGTTTAGACCAAGTATAAACTAAACATCTTGCTTGGGATTCAGGTGGTGGGTCAGACCGTGACATTTATGCATTAAAGGTAAGCCTCCTCTGTTGACTGTGTCAACACAAAAATGCTTTGACGGTCCACATCAACAATGGGAGTTCCACAATGATTCCGTGTCCAGAATGAGTTGAAGGGTGAAACGGGAGATCCTGGCTCGAAAGGAGAGAAAGGAGAACCAGGTGGGGGATATTACGACCCACGATATGGAGGGAGCGCGATAGGAGTGCCGGGAGTCCCCGGACCTCAAGTGAGATCATGTTACTGTGATGTTAATTACGTCTGAATTAGGAACAATGCTGTCAACATTAAAATACCCGCAGTGGAGCGATAAGATGAAATATTTTTTATCATAAAAACAGAGAAAACAGATGTGCACATCCTCTTCCATCACATTCAAGCTATTAAGTACTAGACAATACATGGCGGTCAGGTAATTCTGATTAACCTCAAATAAAGTATATATGATCTAGTTGGATTTTCGGATGTGCTACAAACTAATCAAAGGGTTCTTTAACAAATTATTAGTTACAGTGTGCACACTTAAGGAACCCAATCTCTGGCTTTGTCTTTATCTCAATTGAATTCTACTGTACAAATTGTCGGATTATTTTGGATAGCAGTTCTGAAATGATTCATATTGATTATTTCTATGGCACAAAAAACCTTATTACAAGGCTTTGTAGACTTAACATCAAATTTACCACTTTACATTAAAATATCATGTCCCACCAGGGCCCCAAAGGGGACTCCATTGCTGGCCCACCGGGTCCCCAAGGGCCAACTGGTCCACCAGGAAGAGGCTATGATGGCCGACCTGGACCACCAGGGCCACCTGGACCCCCTGGTGTCCCTTCCTTCCCTGGACCTCATAGGGGCACACACAGTAAGTTGAATAACAGAAAATACTGTATTTGTCAATTTCATTAGATCAGTGTAGAAGTAATTCTGCCCTTTGCCTCTTGAATAACAGCTATCAGTATTCCTGGACCACCCGGGCCACCTGGAACACCTGGAATACCAGGACACTCTTCCGGGGTGAGAAATTCCAAAAAAGAATTAAACAAAGCCAGGAGTCTGGATGCAATCCCAGAGTCTACAAATTCCTAGGACCCCCTTCTATACTGGTCACTGATGGTGTAGTGGTGCATAGGCCTGACTTCAGTGCAGACAGCGTGGGTTCAGTTGCAGCTCAGTGACACTGTCAATGTGTCTGCGAATGGTATTCCCTCTCTATGTGCCTTGTGACTGACTGATGACAAGTCCAGGGTGTAGTTTGCCTTTTGTCCGAACTCAGCTGGCTCCTTAGTTAATTTCTTTGCTTGATGTGGCTATCAGTGTGAGCCTTCTGAAGAAGTAACATCTTTTCATGCATTAATTTGGTTCCTTGCAAACTCTATCATAGTGATCACAGTTCAAATGGAGACTGAGAAAACAGAGCCTCACTGGCTTAACTTCCGTTCAGGTGACAGTGTTGCAGTCCTATGACATCATGACAGCCACTGCTAGAAGACAACCTGAGGGTTCACTGGTCTACGTCATAGACCGGACAGATCTTTATCTACGAGTCAGAGACGGGGTTCGTCAAGTCCAGGTAAGAACTAGCACTTCGCTTTGAAAAAGAACCAGAGAAACAACTTTTTAATGAACTTGTTCCCGTTAACCTTTTTCAGCTTGGTGGCTATATTCCATTGCCACGTGAGGATGTGAGTGTGCTGCATGTTTTTCCAAAGTTCTATCTCCCAAATATGGTCGCGTGTGAATATATGATGAACACTATTCACAGGCTAATGAGGTTGTAGCAGTGGAGCCCCCACCGGTCGTTCCGTACTCCCCACACCACATCTCCAATGACTCTCACAGTCATGCAGAGAGGCCGGACCAAGTGAATCCGGACAGTTTTTATCAGCCTGACCCACGTCACTCCAGCCAGCTGTACCCTCCATACCAAACAAACCCTGATGGCAGAAACCAAAACCTTCCTGATCCCAGATTATACCACCCTGACACTCGACATACATCTCAGCCAGATCCCCAATACCCTGCCCCAACAGACCCCAGATACCCCAGTTACACAGACCGGGTGAATAACCCAGATGGTCGATACCCAGTCCATCCAGCCCATGAACACCCACCTTACTACGCTGTAACTCCTCAGCGAAGGCCTCCTCCACCTGTGGCCCAGACTCCGCCCCACCATCACACATCAGGGCCAGGGGTAAGAGAAGCTGTGGCTTGTCAGCTGCCACTTGCAGCTGCTCTTATTGTTTTGGACATACAGTAACAGCATGTTTTGGGGTTTCTCCAGCTCCACCTTATCGCCTTGAACCAGCCCCAGAGTGGATCCATGCGGGGCATCCGAGGTGCTGACTTTTTGTGCTTCACTCAGGCTCAAAGCATCGGAATGAAGGGAACATTCCGAGCCTTCTTGTCCTCAAAACTCCAAGATCTCCACAGCATTGTCCGCAAAGCTGACAGAGAACATATGCCTATAGTTAACTTGAAGGTAGATCAAAAACAAAAGTTATATCTATATCTATATCTATCTATCTATCTATCTATCTATCTATCTATCTATCTATCTATCTATCTATCTATCTATCTATCTATCTATCTATCTATCTATCTATCTATCTATCTAGAGAGAGAGAGAGAGAGAGAGAGAGAGAGAGAGAGAGAGAGAGAGAGATAGATATACACAGATATACATAGATATTCAATGACAACTTATGACTTGCTTTGTATATTTCAGTGTGTATTAATCGTGCCTGTGCTTTTTAAACGTTAAACATTTTCCTCCACAAATTGATTGTTTTGTCTCATCAGGATGAGGTTTTGTTTGACAACTGGGATGCCATTTTTAACGATGGCACAATGAAGGAGAATGTCCCTATCTACTCTTTTGATGGTAAAGATGTTCTCCGCGACAGCACATGGTATGTCCAGTCAGCAATATCATACAATTTAACACTTGACGACAAATTTCCTTGATTATAAATAAGAAATACTGACAATTAATCAGCTATCGATTAACCGGTTCAGGGTCACCGGGAAGTTAAATGTCATAATAATTTGGTGTCATTTCATTACATACTTGAAACGTTCTTTTTCCAGGTTGGAATGCTTATAAAATGTACATCAGTGATTTTCAAAAAGAAGAATTTTGATTTTATTTTGTATTTTCTCTCATCCACCCAGTGTCAAAATTATGTATACAGTTGAAATATGTAGATGCATATTTTCACCAAAATCTTTTGATAAAAGGTGCTGAAGGTTCTGAAGTCTTTTAACTTGACAAGGCCAAGCCGCTAGTAATGTCACATTAGTGATCATGAGTGACTGGAGCTGGTAGTTTCTTTTTGCCAACATAAAAATTATTTCTTTGACAGCACTCATTGGCTTCACTTAAAGTAACAACAATTGGAAAGTTCAAGTAACTCTGTGATGTTCTCAGAAGGAGAATAGTTTATTTACATGAGTTGGGAAAGTCTTTTAGAGGCATTTCTCAACGGCTACAGAATCCAAGTTCATCAGTTCAAACAATTTTATAGAAAGTTATATGGATGTTTCACCACTTTGCCATGGTCTGGAAGCAGGCACACTATCACCCTCAGATGTAAGGAAACTGGTTAAGATGTTCAGGAACAACTCATTCACCACTAAGGCTCCTCCCAGCCTGCTATGAATTGGAAACTTCATTGAACCAAGTTTTACATTGACATAGACTGACAGGGCGCTGACCAAGAAAGAAGCTCCTGCTTACCTCAATTTTTGCAGCTGCCCACATGACCGACCCAAATGCCTTCTGGACAAATGTATCATGGTCAGATGAGACAAAGATTAAGCTGCCTGGCCACAATGTCAAAACATATTGTATGTTTGGAGGACTGAGTCTATGTAAGGCTTTTAAACCAAAGAACACTGTACTAGCTGTCAAGCACGGTGTTGGTAGCATCATGCTCTGGCACTGGTTCACTGCACCAAGTGGATGGAGTATGAAGAAAGTGGAATACCTCTAAATTCTTCAAATTCAACTCAAATCAACAGCTAGACAACTGAACCTTGGACAAAACTGGGTGTTCTAACAGGTCAATGATCCAAAACAAATATCAAAATTGGATAAAGCAGATTAATAAACTTCTGAAGTGACCTTCACAAAGCTCCAAACTCAGCACTATTGAACATTTGCAGACTATGCTTAATGGCCAGGTCCGTGACAGGAAACCAGCAAATTTTAATGGGCTAATTCTGCCAGGAAGAGTTCTCAAATATCCAGCTTGAATTACGCTTAAGGCTCGTTGGTGGCTACAAAAAAAAAAACCGCCTGATCCAGGTCAAACATCAACATTTGCTCAGGATATATTTAGCTGTTAGTGGGGGTGTAAGTACAGTAGATACAGTATTTGCTAGTACCTTAACAGAAAATAACTGTAGAATATTACTTGAGTGAAAGTTTAGTATCTTGCATTCGCTGTGCTTACGTATCAAGAGTATTATTCTAATATTAAATGTACTTTACTATTGAAAGTAAAATTACAAGTATTTTAAAAAGCTGATCATTTTGAATTTTGATAAATATATATATTTTTTATTTATTTAGTTTACTTCATTGGTGTACACCAATTAAAGCTCTGCGTGTTGGATAATGAGTGAAGTTAGCTAAGCCATGTTAGCCTGGCCACCACATTCACCGTATGCCGAAACAAGCTCACGATAACTAAAAGAACATTGACATTTTGAATGGATTAATATACAGTATATTTATTTACCTAACCTCAATGTGCTTCTTCAGGTTGGATGGGGAGTTTTTCAATGCCAATATTTCCGTCACTTTAGGTAGATATAAGAAGCATTGCATCCAGTGTAGAAAAGGCATTCCATGAAATACGCACACGGGTGTGTACCGTAATCCTTGTTATGTTATCACTCTCTCGGAGTTCACCATATAGTCGTTTGGGTTGCCATCTGTTGCTGGAGATGCACCAGAGTCAAAAGTTGTCAGATCTCTGCATGGGTAAAATGCGTGACACAATTTCTTGTGATTTAGTTTTTGCAGTAACAAAGGTGGGGAAATATAGTGGCGTAAAAGTATACATTTCATTTAGGTAATGTAGTGATATACATTTTATTTTGAAAATGTAGTGGAGTAAAAGTGAAACTTGCCAGAAATATAAACAATGACGTAAAATACAAAAGTGTGAAAAGTCTAATTAAGGGCAGTAATGAAGTATTTGTACTCTGTTACATTACAGGACTTTAGTTTCTTCTGCGACCTGTTTAGGGACTATTTGGCCAGAATTTCACCAAATGCTGACATGTTTAATTGGTTGAATTCCACTTGATCAACAAATTTCTTAAAGAATGAAATCAATTGTGTAACTGTGATGTTTTATTTTGTGTGTGTGTGTGTGTGTGTGTGTGTAGGCCTGAGAAGATGTTGTGGCACGGCTCTGCCACCAACGGTCAGCGGCAGGTTGACGGTTTCTGTGAGTCATGGCGCATGAGCAACCACATACTAAGCGGCAAGGCGTCCCCGCTGCACAGCGGCAGTCTGCTCCAGCAGACCTCCAGCAGCTGCTCCAGCTCCTACGTAGTGCTGTGCGCGGAGAACAGCTATATTGGCTATGGCAGGAGATAAACACACACATGGGATTGATAGAAACCTGCTTGGGACTATAAACATGGTTCAATTGTTTCCTTGCAAATACATGACTTTTTATTTTTATTTGTTTTTTACGGTGCGACACAAGGTGATCTTATACTGTATGTGAAACAGCAGTTTCATGCGGTTCCGAAGAGAAGATTTCAACGTACAGTTTAAGCAAGGAATTGGATGAACAAATAACTGAACAAGAAAGTCAATTTGTATGACTTAACAATAACAGGGCTTATTTACTTTTTTAAAAATGTTTTTTATTTTTAATAAGCGTGCCTTTTCTTTTTTACTGTTGTCTTTTTACAAAAGAATTCTAAATGTATCCAGCTAAAGTTCAGACATTAGCCAGGTTGACATGATTACAGTTTGCGCACAAAAAAAGAAAAAAAGAAAAAAGATATAACAAAAACACCTGAAAGCTTTTCTCTCTGTCATGGGAACAGTAAATACAGTGCAGTTAGCAACACATTGTAGCCTTTGTCACATACACGTGCGATAACTGCACACTTGCACATAAGACAATCAACCAATAAAAAAAAAAAAAACCTTTGTAAAAAAAAAAAAAAAAGTAATATCTAGTTTGGCACCTAGGTTTCACAAGAGAGAACAGAAGAGCTGCTGTCAAAAAAGTGCTTGGCACGAGAATTGAATGCTCATGACAAATATTTTTTTCATTTGCCACTTATCAAACAGCATTGTTGCTATCATGATATAATTAAAGCCCAATTCTCCAGAAAATGTGATGCAATTATTCTGACTATTTGCCTCAACTCTTGTGCTTCTTTAATGAAAAAAAGAGTTGAAATATGTTTATCAACCACTGGCCTGCCCCCTCCAATCTTATAAAGCAAAGGATCTGTTTGCTCTCGGTCTGCAAGAAGCTGCAGCTGCCAACAGGTATGGCCTCTTCTCGGCTTTTCTCTGCTTTGCTTCACACTGGAGAAAGGGATGAGCACATCCTTTTTGATGAGGTGCAGTATGCAGGTGGGATGTTAGAATTAAAATGACCTCAATATTATCTCTGAGACCTGGGTAAGCTTTAAGATGATTTTATATTCTTTCAAGAAGGAACAACAACTATACAGTAAAAAAACAACATGCACAGTGGTTATTCAAAGAATACTTCTCTGAGCTTCTCGTTCATATATTTCTAAGTCGCAACTATTATCTTCACTAAACATGGATTGTGCTCTTACTGACCATTTGTCTTCTCGTAGCCTAGGATGTTGATCCCGTCTGACTTTGTCATCCTCTGATTTGATCAAACAGGACATAGGCCCCAATCCCAAACATGTACTCCTCAATAGGTCATGTCAGCAATATGAAGCATACAGTTATCTATGATTGTATAAATTTTCCATCATGGGGCCAAACAATTAAGAAGTGACTTCTTTTTTACACATAATTTTGTTACCTTGCTTCTAATTGTCCCATTTCCTGTTCATGTCAATAATGACAATTGAAATGAAAGAAGTCGTAGTTATAGCTTCACTGCTTTGCTGAAATCTTAATTAACATTTCCATGAAGATGGCTGAGCCTCGCAAATGTAGCGAGTGTCAAGTGTCCCTTTATGGGCAGAAATTTATCCTGAAGGCAGAAATCCCACACTGCATAAAATGCTACGAGACACTGTGCTGTAACAACTGCATCGCATGCATCCAGCTCATTGGCTGCACAAGTAAGGTAAGTTTCCCACCGTGTACATGACTTCAGCACCAACTGCTTACCTGTCCCCCTCGATCAGGATGTGTCATTCAAAGGCCAACACTGGCATAGTGAATGCTTCCTCTGCAAAAGATGCAACCAGTCTCTGGTGGGGCAGCCTTTTGCCACCAGGGATGACGTGCTGATGTGCTCAGATTGCTACAGCAACGAGTTCTCAGCAAAGTGCAATGCATGCCTGAATAATATTATGCCAGGTAAATGAGGCCTCTTTACTTTTTTTTCTTTTCTTTTTTAAAGCAACAAATATCAATAAGCTTGCAATTTAGAATTTTTTGGGGGGCACTTATAACAAAAGTCAATACCAAACGATTGAGATGTCACCGGATGGTGAACAGAAATACAGCTTTATAATGGCAAAAACAGGAGGAACATTTTCTTTTTTTCCAAGTAATACACAGCTCAAAGGTTTGGGGACATCACTATATTTTTTCATTGTTTTTTCCCCCCCAATTGATTAAAATATTGCAGAAAATATGAAATATTAAAAAGTGACTTTTATCTTCATCTCTCTTGTGTAGGGTGCAATAACACCTTTATTTAAGTTCTACAGTAACAAAATGTGTTATAAATGTTCAATTGTTCCTTTAAAACATGCTCTACCGGATGCTTGGGCTGAAATCTATGGGAAAAGCATCTATGGTCCTTTAAATGGGGTATTTGCTTCCTTTAATGTGCTCTACTGATTGGTATTATATATTCATTGCGTGTTACAAACCATTTCCTCGAAGGCTCTAAGAAGATGGAGCATATGGGCAGCAGTTGGCATGAGTGTTGCTTCACTTGCAAAAGTTGCCAGCAGCTCATCGGCACCAGGAGCTTCATCCAGAAGGATGCCAACAACTACTGTCTGCGCTGCTATGAGAAGCACTTTGCTCTGCAATGCATCCACTGTAAGAAGGTAGGACGCATCACGACTTATATGCCAATTACAGCGGTACCTCAACTTACCAGTGCCCCAACTTACGATTTTTTTTAAGTTATGAGCCTATGCTTGGTCAATTTTCTTTTATTTTTTTGGTTTGTGTTTCGAGCCAAATTTTCAGTTACAAGTGAGTTTCGAAGTATCGAAGGACAAAATCTGCTGCTGCCTTCTGTTTGATTTTTTAACTATTATTATTTTATTTTATAGGAACCAGTCTTGTGTTGAATTGTTTGTATATGTTCAGTAAAGTTCTTAAAAAAAAAAAAAAGCTTCAGATACGTTTCCGCTCAGCTGACCCCCAATATGTGGTAGTGTCTTTAAAAAAGTTGAACGTTTCAACAACTGAATGAACTTGTCCACTTTGTGGTGTGGTAATCTATCAGCCAATCATCATGGGAGGGGTCAACATCCACGACAAGCCCTGGCATAAAGAATGCTTTTGTTTGCACTGGATGCAAGCAACAAACACAAGCCATAAGTCTTCTACCCTCATATTTGCATTTATTAGTGTGTGCCATTGCTTTCTTTCACATTAAGGCCTGATGACTTGACATGCATGCATCGACAGAGGTCAATATAAAAAGACGTGTTTTGTTGCAAGTTCCCTTTTAGATTATAATCAGGATATTTATTATGTTCTCTGAAATTATAAACCAGATATAAACTACGGTGTTCTATTCATTATATAATTGTACGGTGTTCAACTGTTTGCAGCACAATGTGGCAGCATCCTTGGTCTTTTGGTTTTCTCGCCATCCATACATGTAGAATGCGCTGACCACTTTGACCTCCCTAGTTTATCGTCACCGTCGGCATGGAGCTCAAAATTAGTGTGTCATATCTACCTATGCATACCTGTGGTGCCTCTGGTCTCACAGAACTAGGTCGTCCGGGAGGTGGTGCCCTGAGTGGCCCGCCAGGCTGACTTCCATTGTGTGGCGTGAACTTGCAGCATTTCTTTCTCGCAGTTGTTTCGGGAATTTTTTGTGTTTTGTGTTTGCAGCATTTTTCTTTTACTGTTGTTTTCTGTGATTTTATCTTTTATCTTGCAGCATTATTCTTTTGCAGTTGCTTTCTGTGATTGCAGCATTTTTGTTTTGCAGCATTTTTATTTTACTGTTGCTTACTGTGATTGCAGCATTTTTGTTCTGCTGTTGTTTTCTGTGATTGCAGCATTTATTATTATTATATATATTTTTTTATCTTGCATCGTTTTTCTTTTGCACTTGTTTTATGTGCTTGTGTGTTTTTCGTCTTGCGTCATTCCTGCTATGCAGCATATGGCCGTTTGCAGCGCATTTGTCCCTGTTGGGCACCCCTAAAACGTGCTAATTTCACTATGGCAAGAAACTTGCTGTAAAAATGTCAGTACTGTAATTGTTGATACTAATTTCCAAATGTACTGGCCACCAATTTGAATAGAGGATAATCAAACCCACAAAGCGTCTGCCTGAATAGACGATCTTTGACTTGGAACGGAAGTGGGCCGCTGTAGTGACAGGAAGTGGCTTCTGCCGATACTTGTTCGTCCCTTTTATTTGCAGAATAACAAGCAGCAGACGGTAAATTTCTCCAAACAGCGCATTTACATCACAGCACATTTTAACAAGGGGTTGTGTAATATATTTAATGTTTCGCTGCTACTGACGTTCGCGTCGTTTCAGCGCTGTCGAGCTAGCTACTGTATCAACTCGCTTGGCTGCTAAACGCGTTAGCAAGGCATTGTTATAGATACTACTGTCTGTAATCATTTATAACAGCTACTGCTACCAAACTCTGCTGTCGTTAGCATTAGTGACTGCTCATGTTCGATTACAGGTCTTTGAAAGACATTGTATCAGGTTTATTTTTCATCTGTTCAAAATTAAATGAGCCGAAATTAGTCTCACCTGCACGATCATGTCATTACACGTTAGTACACTATTGCACGCTTTTACATGCTTGCAAACATACATTATTAAAAAAAACAATTATTTTTGCTTTTCCTGCACCAATTAACTGTTTCGCAAGCTTCCGTTATTCATTTATTCGTTATTCAATTACATTCATGATATACGCCCTCTTGGGTAGGATGTTTGGTAAAATGCCGACAGGGGGCGCTTGTTTGCTTACCGTTGCGTAAGATTATACAGGCAGGGGTGTCCATTAAGTCATTGTAGTTAAGGGGCTACATCCAACCGAATTTGATGTCAAGTGGGCCCTTTGTTTTCACGCAAAGACATACAAGTACATTAGTCAAATCCTTATTTTTATATGAGGGATGCACCAGTATTACTTTTTTGTTCAGACATGTACAGATACATGTATTTAGATTTGAGTACATGGCAATACCAAGAACTGGTACTTGATAATGCCATTATGGCAATTATTTTAGTTATTTTAAGCAAATAATATTTAAAGACACAAACGTTTCTTGAAAAGGCATAAATCAAACAAAAACAAAAAGTGCAGGAAGTTCCCAGGGTCAACAGCAGCTCTTTATAAAGTTAACTGAAAATAGGTAGTTCCCTGAAGTTTACCCAATTTTAAATTGATGATTGAATGGTTATCGGCCATTGGATTAAAAGAAAAAAAAAAAAGGCAGCTGCTGATATGCGCCAAAATGCCTGCTCCAATAATCGGCCCGGCTGTAACCTGTAACACAAAGCATTTTAATTCTAAAATAAAACTAGCAGGACAACTGAAATGATAAACACACACTCACACCATCGCTTACTTTTCTTTACTCTTGACTCTCTATTAAAAAAGTGAGAGGCTGGGTCTTTTTATGAGGAGTGTTATCTATTAGCTCTACTGCAGAATTACCAGTTATCCAAGTAACACCAAGGGGCTTAAATGAACCTTTACAATTTCAGTATCGGTGTTGACATATTGGAGCATTTTTATAAGTATGACTACTTGTTAATTACCAGAGTATCACAGTAAATCTGTTACATGGGCTGTTTCTTTTTGGGTTTTTTTGTTTGACACCCCTGTTATAAGACTTATATAGTACAGTAATAGCATGTTTGTTTGTTCTTTCGTACTAAATACCTTTAATTATTAAATACCCATTTTGGTCTTCAGATTTATTTCACTATGAGTGCTGTTGTACCCAACCATCGAAGGACCAAGCCTGGTGGTAATAATACAAATAAATCCGTTTTCTGGCTCAACGCTAACATTTATCGTTCAGTTTGGAACAAATAGAAGTGGTCGATTCATTGCAGGAATAAAGCCAGGAGCGGCGGCCAGTGGTGTGACGGGACCAACCTCTCAGATCCCTGGTCTGTCCCAGACTGCTGCCGAAAGCACACCTGTCGAGAGGATCAGTGGACGGCGGGTTGGCATCTTTGAATCCGATTCGGACTATGTTAAGCTTGCAAAGCAAGGGGGGCATAAAGGTAATAATAATTTGGTGACTATGATCGAAAGGCTGTTTGAAATATGATAATTTGTGTGCCGCAGGGCTTTTGAGCCATGACGCTGATGTGGATGACAAACCGAAGATGGCCTACAATCCCAACAACTGGTTTGCAGGTGACGACTCAAACGGGTAAATGAACACAAGCATCTTGGCACTGGAGTCTCCTTGGCTCACCATCTCAACTGGGAAATAACAAAAATGTTTTTTTTTGTTTTTCTTAATCAGACTGATAGCTAAAATAGATAGATATTAAAATAGAAATTGTATGAGAGATAACCTTGTATGAAGCATCCTTATGTCACAGTCTGGAGCATCAGTTAGCTCGAGATGAGGAACCCAATCACATGTTGGCAATGCTGGTCTGCTCATTCATGACATTTCCGAGCCGCAGAATGCGATGTGCGGCTCATCGTTTGTCATGGTGGTTTTGTATTTACAGCGGCAGCAAAGCAACGTCTCCCAACAGCCAGGCGAAGGGCGGCAAGCAGCTGCTTGCACCATTTGGCACTGATAACAGTTCATCCTGGGAAAGGGAGACTGATATATTTACTCATGATAAAGATAAGGTGAAAATGTCAAAAAAGTCAAACCATGCATTGTTATTTTTCATCCCCCCCCCCCGCGCCTCCCACCCGCCCTCACCGCTCCCCTCACCCCGCTTGCCTTCTGTTTTTTTTTTTTTTTTTTTGAGGGTAATATGAGTTTTCTCAATCATCATGGTGTCATCAAAGGCTGTTTCTCTTTTAATTTCATTTGTAGTCGGTCACTTCATCATTCGTGGTGCACCACCTTTTTCCAACATGACATATATCAGTGAAATGTTTGCATGATTAGCTGGCTCACTTCTCCATCCTGCAGATGTCTCCTGATGATGCTGCCACTCAGGTGGAGGGGCTGCCTGTGAGCAACAACTACAAGAGAACGTGAGTATATCTCAAAACGACACGGGTGTAGATGACATGATGAAGAGTTGGCTGACGTTTCGCCTTCTTTGTTGTCTGCGCAGGTCTCACAATAAGAAAGTGGTCCCTGTCAGCATGTCCAAGCTGCTGAGTCACGGCTATGTGGAAGACAAAAAGAAGTCTCCCAATGATGACGATGCCTCAAGTATGAAAATATATACAGTATTAAGACACACTGGGCTTGAATTACTAAGATCCAAAATAGCGGGTGCTAGGCCTGTCACGATAATTACTATATCAACTTATTGTTCGATAAATAAAATCGACACGATAGTTTTTCCGGACTCAATACCTTGTCATTGTTGTGGTGTGTGTGTGTGTGTGTGTATATATATATATATATATATATATATATATTACTAAGTTTGGTGAAAAGCCAACAATTGTTTAAAACGTCAGCGCTTCTCGAGTTGTTGTGTGTGTTACTCCACAATTGACACAAACACGGGAACGTTAAGTGTTTATTAATCATAACCTCAGTGACACACATTATTCAGCCAGGAGTTGACTCCAGCAAATGTCAACGTGTATTTGATTGACAGGTGAAGGGCTCGTCTTCAGCGGACCAACCACACACTAGTCGAGTTTACGTGGAGGGCTTTTTTTTGTCATTCCAATTGAAATTATTTGGATTGAAAATCTCTGGTCAACTGTTTACATGTGATGTGATTTATTCCGATCGAGTGTACACGTGTGCACAACATTTAATCGGAACAGCCATGTGACGTGCACTTCTTTGTGAACGTCACGTCATTTATCAAAATGGAGGACCGTCATTTATTCGGCACAGTAGTTGGGATTGTTTGTATACGTTAATTTAAAAAATGCTTGATAAAACCAACCTATAAGTAATTAAACACAAGATCTCTGTCGCATACTAGCTCCCTCTGCAGCCGCCATATTTAAGCCGTGCGTAAACGATGACATCACCGCGCATTTACGTCGAGACGAAGCATGCGCAGACGGAGCTTTTCCCGGCTCTATTCTCAATGACTAAATGGGAAAATTTTCCTTCTGATCGGTTTGGCAAAAGGAATATTCCACCCCTGTGAAACCGAATGAAA
Organism: Phyllopteryx taeniolatus; assembly: GCF_024500385.1. NCBI lineage: Eukaryota > Metazoa > Chordata > Actinopteri > Syngnathiformes > Syngnathidae > Phyllopteryx > Phyllopteryx taeniolatus. Next base: position 16,964,443 of record NC_084502.1, on the reverse strand, counting down.
TTCCGTTTAGATTCGGGCTGTTATTCCAATTGAGGTTTTTATATGGCACATTTTCATTCGGTTTGGGGATTCAAACCGATTATAATCGGAATAGAAGGCTCCATATAAACCAGGCTAGTCTTGTAGCTTGTTATTCTTTATTTCAGACCTAGGGTGATCCATATCACAGAGTAAAGAACAACAATTTAATAGAGGAACAAGAAAGGAAATTATAATAATATCAAAAATAATAACAACACTGATTTAAAAGCAAAAAATAAAGAAAATAAATAATCAAAAATAATAAGGGTGGGCCTTTTCATGATTTTAGAGGCATTCAAAAAACTAAATTCAAAAGAATATTATCGTTTATCTGATAGTTTTGGGGAAATTATATCATGTTAAAAAATTGTTATCATGACAGGCCTAGCGGCACAATACTCGCAATCATGGTTACAGCAGTGCACCTGCCGTTCACACACCTTATTTAAAGACGCAATATCAGCCATCACATTTCGTCTCAGGTTTGATAAATCACATTGCACGTCCTAGATTCAACTATTTACATTTACTCCTCCCAAAACACACCAAATCAACTGCATGGCAATTTTGCCCGTTTGGCAGGCACAATCCTGGCTGCACCCGGTTCGTAGATCAGCTTCAACATCTGTTTGTGGAGGAAATCAAGTTTGCGCCTGTTTTTGCACATGCAAACCTTTAGTAAATTATGTATGCGTGTATAGTGTAAGCCATTGCAATTTCCCGGTGCTGATGTTTTTTTGGTTGTTTTGCAGGTGTGACCTCAGAGCAAACTAGCACCGTTGCGACTGAAGATGTGGACGACCTGGAGTAGTGCCACAATTTGCCGTTCTCACATTCACTCACTCTTCTTGCACATCCACTGACTGTACTCGTTTATGCAGAGGGATGAGCCCTTCCATTGATTTGCTTTGGTTTGGATAAAGCATTTAATTGAGTAGATGTGACGCTGTTGTTTTGTTTTTGTAACGCAATTGCTCGATTTTACTGGTAACTTGCAAGCCATGTGGAAAACTATCTGGTTCTCATCTAACATGTTTCCACCTTTAAGCATGCTTTTGAGCTGCTCAGTTTGCCGGCCTTACTGTGTGAAGATCGAGCAAGTCGGTTCTTATAGTGTTTGTGCTAATTTATTTAAGTTCAAGTGAAGTAAAATAAAATCTGTGTTTGAGCTGCTGGTGCGAGCTGACCGCAAAGTCGCTCTTACGAAGTGATGGTTAGTCTTTGTTCAATACTGTATTCCCCCGATGTCTCATGTTCTATCTGTAAGCAGAATAAAAATGAGTCAAATTGCAGTTGTAGATATGCCTGTGCCAAAGATTTAACGGCAGCCTGGTGTTACTTATTAATTGTAATAACCAACCACTGATGAGACATTCTTGGGGATATTTTGCAGACAAACAAGCTAAACATGCATTGAACATCCCTGTAAGCGCAGTTGAAACTTGAAAGTGTCTTTTGAATGTACTAATCAAGCAGATGGACCCTGCTCATGCAGTGTTTGGATTTCATAACAAACCTTCCATCCAACCACATGCTTCCTCAGCGGATGAGAGTAAATCTGGAAAGAGGCCACTTAGTCATAATGCAAGTATACTTAGACTATCCCAAAACATTCCTAGATTTCTGTCTTTTCTCTTCTTGAGTCACATTGACTGCTTTTAATTTTCTTCAAGCGTCAAATGTATAAACCTGACAGTGATGAGAACATCCAAATTCTGCCAGGACCCTCAATGTTCAAATAGAAAAAAAAAAAGAAGCCTTTTTTGAAGACAGAAAGGAACACAACTGTCATGTTATTAAAAAGTGCGTCTGTATGATGTTGTGATGCCACGGGTTTCAGCCATACAAGAATGGTGACGTTTGGCCACTTCTGATAATCTCCTTTGAAGCACAGTTCTACTTTTATTTACTGTTCATGTATATCGCCAGTTGAACTCTAAGAAGTTGGTGCTTTAGGACCAATTTGTCTATCAGTGGATTTTGGTCTGCTCACACTTGTTAAAGGAAAAGGAAGAAGACAGTGTTTAAATGGCACACACATTCCTGGAGGGATACAACATAGTGTGATACCCTGCACACACACATTTCATTTCAATAAATGGGCATGTGCATGTACTGTTTTTGTTTTTTATTTCTCCGTTTTTCTCAGAGCATCAGTCACATTTGGTGTTTCTCATAGAACTAAATGGTCACAGTGTGATTTGTAAGATTAAAGCATTCACATTGTTATTCTCCAAACATGCTAAATTTGTTTTCTATATAGTAGTACCAAATCAACAGCACAGCACCTTTCATATGGAACAAGATGAGGACGATGGGTAGATGTAAGAAATCTCCACACTCACTTCAAATCCTAGGTTTTCATGATTAGAAAAAATAAGCCTCATTTGAAAAAATTTTCCAATATTAATATGACCTATAACCTGTACAAATAAGTTGATTTTTTAAAAAACACTGGGTGAAGTAATAAATTAACAACTGAAATAATGTGGTTGCACAAGTGTGCACTGATCATAACTGGGGATGTGGCTGTTCAGAATTAACCACATTCAAAGTCATATGGGAGTCAGCACACCTGGCTGTCACCACGTAAATTGCTTGTGATTAACCTTCAAAAAAAAATCAGATGTTCAAGTAGGCTTTTCCAGACATTCAAAGTTGTTTGTATTTCGCAAAAACTTGAAATCTCTCAAACGCATGTGGGAAAATGTGAAGCCCTAGTCCATGTTTTCTCACTGACATGACACCATGTGTTCCAGTCAATGTTTGTGTGGAGCTTTGGTATTTTTTTGGTACTGAAGACTTGTTGCGCCTGGCTTGCTTAATTGCCACTAAACGAGGAGCTAAGTGCACCTCCCAACACAGAAAATAAAGGAGAGTGGGGGGGTCTGGCGATCGAGCCTGCACGGGATCAGAAAAAGATCCATCGCCGCATGGTGACGTCACGCCGTTGATCGGTAACACTGGCTCGGCGGTTGGTGGGCGGGCGGCAGATTTCCGCGCGGACGCCAGCAGAGGTTGAAGTGCACGCGTGATTATTCGCGATTCAAAGCCGCTCTGTCTCAAAACATTTGCAATAAGGCACAAAGAGCGCGCGACCTTTTTTTTTTTTTTTTTTTTTGCCATTTTGGAAATGTAGCCGCTGTCACGGATGTGGCGGATGACGCGAAGAATGGATGCCTAACAGGACGCAGCGTGCCAGGTGTGGCCTGCTTCCAACGGCAACATCTGGCCCGTGAGTCGCACCGAGAGGCAGACGCTCGGCGGCGTGTGCGTGTGCAAGCACCCGGAGAGAGAGCAGGGAGCCTCCGTTCCAGCACCGCAGCCGCCTTCCTCGCGTCGGTCGGGTGAGTCGGTGGCGACCTCGTCCTTGCTTTGCCGGAGGACACGGCTCAGCAAACAAAACGCCCTCCGTGCGCTGTGCATGCATTGGGACGTCATGCTTTCCATTTAGTCTTAGCGGATTGGCACAGAGAGCTCTGGAAAAAATAATAAATGAAGAGACCGCTGCAAGATGCAACTATTAAACAAATGAGCCATAAGAAGACTTCAAAATCAAGGATGGACTTTCAAGGGGCCAATACTGCTTGCTGTATGGGTCACAATCAGAAAATGACATCTACGTTTCAGTTTCTTTGTATCGCAATGAAGATTTGTTGGCATACGGTAAATGGATAATTTGGCAGTGGTCTCACATCTTTTTCCAGAGCTGGATGTGATCACGTGTGTCACTGATGATATAAACCTGCTGGGATGTAAATAATGAAGTGTTTTTACACATGAAGTTTATCAGTCAGTCAGTTCCCAGATTTTTTTCTGAACATGTCCAAATGAATCCCATTATGACAGTCACTAAAATCACAAAATGGTCCCCGCTCTGTGGAAAAACAAACATGACACTGTCCACGCGTTCTTTCGGTTTCCCAGACGCCACCTCAGCAGCAGCCCAATACTGGACTCTATAGGGTCAAGCTAGCGGAGATGGAGGAAGTGGACTCACAAGGAGAAGGGTCAATGGCGGTCAGAGAGGGGCCGAGCGGGCGCAGCAAGCCGTCAGACACCGCGGGCAACACCACCACCAACTTGCTGGCTTCTGTCAAAGAACAGGTGGGATGGCGACACACCCTTGCTGTGCATTTCCTCCGTTTGACACCCTCACTGTGATGATGATGAAATCAAGTTCACATTTGGATGGTTTGAATCCCATATTTTGATACAACTTCACTTAATATGAGGCTATTAGGTGTTTTGTGTGAAGAAATATTCTCAACATGTTCTCTCTTCCTTCCCCCAGTTGCTCAATTCTTCTTTGCTCTTTCCTGTTTTCTCTGATCTATCTGCCCTCGGTCCCTCTCCTCTGTCTCTCCATCGCAACCCAACTGTCTGAGACAGATGGTTCCCCCACAGAGCCTGGGTTCTTCCTTAGAGGGAGTTTTTCCTTGCTTCCATTGCCAAGTGCTTGCTCATGTGGCATTCAGTTGGTTTTCTTGAATGTATGACGTGTGTGGTTCTTGACCTGCTCAATGATTAAAGGGCCTTGAGATAACTTGGGTTGAGAATTGTTGCTATATAAATAAAATTGACTTGAATTGATTTAAAGGGTTAGCACGACTGGTTAGCACGTCTGCCTCACAGTTCTGAGGACCGGGGTTCAAATCCCGGGCCCCGCCTGTGCGAAGTTTGCATGTTCTCTCTGTGCCTGCGCGGTTTTTCTCCGGGCACTCCGGTTTCCTCCCACATCCCAAAAACATGCATGGTAGGTTGATTGAAGACTCTAAATTGCCCATAGGTGTGAATGTGTGTGCGAATGGTTATTTGCTTATATGTGCCCTGTGATTGGCTGGCGACCGGTTCAGGGTGTAGCCCGCCTCTCAGCCGAAGATAGCTGGGATAGGCTCCAGCACGCCCGCGACACTTGTGAGGATAAAGCGGTACAGAAAATGGATGGATGATTTCAAGGATAAAAAGGATCAATTTTGCAGCTACTATTCAAGACAAGATTTACAAGGTGCTCTTTGGTGTATTTAATGGCAGCCAATCTTTGCTTTGGAGGGTATTGAACATGCGGGACTGCACAAGCTGTGTTTTTAGTTACACAATCTTTCTCTTTGGCATGACATTTTTGGGTTGTTTGATGTATTATATATGTATTATTAGTTCCTCCAAGGTTCTGAAGATTGCGGCTATATCTCTGGTTATTATCACTACTTGTGGGGTAGGTCAGTCATTTCCATAATGTCGCCATCATTCGCTCAGAAGTCAATATTTCACTCAGCTCGCATAAACCAAATCCGGTAATCTTTGTTGTGAAGAAAATAAACAGCGGTACTATCAGACGGCCAGCGTCAGCAAGCTGATATAGACCAGCTCTGCAGGGTTCAGTGCACAGTCACAATGTATAAATAAGATGCACGGTGCTTTGAAAAACAACATGCACAGTCAGCAAAACCTCTTGAGGGGGTTCAATAGACCACACCAGGGTCACGTCAGCGCTCGGATCCTTGACCTTACTTGAACTGAGCTGGATGATCGGGTCTGACGTCCCACTGCCAATGACAGCTTCCTGCTGATTCAAGGTCACAAGACCTTGTCAGTCTGTGGAGTTCACCAAGGTGTACTGGCGCCAGAGGTGCTCACTTGGGAGTGAGTTACATGTGCTAAGTTACAAGTAACTCTCAAGTCTTAACCTTCAAGTTTCAAGCAAGTGCCAAGAAAAAAAATCAAGCAAGTCATGCTGAGTCCCCACTAAAATTCAAGCAGGTGCACTCAAGTTATTACTTGAACAAGGATTTATGTAGTCATTTAAGGGCCCAAGGCAAACCCTGTGATGAGGACATCCACATCCATATACTGCACTGACACGAATGATCATGGGTGGAAATACAGTAGATACATGAAGTCCACGGAGATATTGAAGTTGTCTGCACTTATCACCAGCTCGTAGTGTATTTAATCACGTCGTCTTTTGCCACATCGGTCAAGAGCCGTGACAATGCTCCAGTCACACACATATCGCTCTTCCGCAATGAGATGTCGCCATGCGAGACTCATGCGCCACATTTTAAGGGACTGATAGGAGCCGCTTTGATTGGCGACGACTGAAGTCGGCTGTGTTAACTCCCAAAACGCAGGATGCGCGCATCTGCCAAATTACAAAGACCTGTTCTAGCCCGCCTCCGCGCAGAGTTCCACCACACGCCTCGCCTGGTTTAAGCCATCCTCAAAAATAGAGACCAAGGTCTTCAACGAGAAAGTATTTAAAATCCTAGAGGATTATTATCGAACAAGTGAATAATATCAACACTTCAACTGTAATATTGGTCACACACATCCGATGTCGCCCATGAAAAAGGTTGAAACCTTTGGTAGTTTTGATCAGAACGTTTTGTTATCCTCTCACCTTCTCTTCTTCACTCCACACGGGTAACTTTGATTCATTTTCCTCAAAACTGCGTTTACAAGTTTGCTGCTACCGCCTTCCTGAACCAATTCTGCACATGCGAGTTAGGAAGATGGAATAGTCCATTGCATGAGAAGAGAGGGGGAGAAGTCAAAAGCATTTCATATTTTGCTCAATTGGAAAACCTGTTCAAAATAGAAACCGATAGCATGATAGTCACTAGCATATAGAAGAAAATCATATTTAGGATCGAGTAGACAGATCAGAGAATACTGACTCATCTTATAAAATGTATGCACTTGTTTGTTATCTGCTGGTCAAATAAATTTGTACACTACGTGTAAGTAACGTGGCTAATGAAGAATTATATTGAATAGTAAACATTATCCATCCATTCACTTTCTGTACCGCTTTATCCTCACAAGGTTCGCGGGCGTGCTGGAGCCTATCCCAGCTATCTTCGGGCGAGAGGCGGGGTACACCCTGAACTGGTCGCCAGCCAATCGCAGAGTAAACATTGTCCTTGACATAAAAATGTGCTTTTTGACACAACTCCCTTACCTCCACCTGGCACATCCACTTACTGACTTCTACCATTCCTCAAAATGCCTTTTGACCATGTTCAGTGAGGCATACCTGTTGCTTTCCATTAAAAGGTGGGTGTGTGGAAATCAAACGTGTTTGAGTGCATCATTGGGCCATGTTTGTGGGTGGAAAGAGAGGAGGGATAGCAAAGCACAAAGCAGGATGTGTGGCATTCTTCTCCATCAAGGTGAGCGTGGGCGACAAAGCTGCTTTTCCTCTCGTGATTTCTCCCATTACTGGATATTTATCATGAACACAAACAATACATACTGCCGCTGTGTCCAGGCTAAAAGGGTTCAAAAGTGAATGACCTCAAGAGTGGATTCCTTGCAATGCAGTGTGATGAGCAGACACAGGAGTGGAAAAATACTCGTACTCTGTACTTAAGTAGAAATACAAATATATATTTAAAGAAGACTGGTAAAAGTAGAAGACCTGAATCAACTCCTGTACTTGAGTGAAAGTAAAAAACTAGAGCTTGTACAAAAGTTAAAAGTTTTTTATTATTATGTATTTATTTATTTATTTTACACTGTCAATTTCATATAATGCTCATTTTGATGACTGGGCACAATAAATTATAATAATACTAATTATTAATTTACATAGGCGGCACGGTGGCCGACTGGTTATAGCGTCAGCCTCACAGTTCTGAGGACCCGGGTTCAATCCCCGGCCTCGCCTGTGTGGCGTTTGCATGTTCTCCCCGTGCCTGCGTGGGTTTTCTCCGGGCACTCTGGTTTCCTCCCACATCCCAAAAACATGCATTAATTGGAGACTTTAAATTGCCCATAGGTGTGACTGTGACTGTGACTGCGACTGGTTGTTTGTTTGTATGTGCCCTGCGATTGGCTGGCAACCAGTTCAGGGTGTATCCCGCCTCCTGCCCGATCAGAATCAGAATCAGAATCAGAATCATCTTTATTTGCCAAGTATGTCCAAAACACACAAGGAATTTGTCTCCGGTAGTTGGAGCCGCTCTAGTACAACAGACAGTCAATTTACAGAACACTTTGGAGACATAAAGACATTGACAAAAAACAACAACAAACAACAATTGTGCAAAAAGATGCAGAGTCCTCAGTTCGAATGGCTAATGACGCAATAGTCCGGTGCAATGACCATTGTGCAAAGGGCACTGAGACTTCAAGGAGTGTATGCGGTTTAAAGTGACGAGTACTGCGATAATCTGGGACAATGGTTGTGCAAATGTTACAGATACTCCTCAATCAGTGTGCAAATGAAGCAGATACTACTCTGGCATGAGTGGCCACTATATGCAAATAGTGCAGCACGGCGAGACAACTACAGTGAGTGCACGAGTAATACATAATACAGAATACAGAAATGTGACAACGAACTCAAGTCAAAAAATTGCCAGCTTGTTGTAATGGAATTGTAAGTTAGCTGTTCAAGAAGTTGATTGCAAGAGGGAAGAAGCTGTTGGAATGTCTACTAGTTCTAGTTTGCATTGATCGGTAGCGCCTACCTGAGGGAAGGAGCTGGAAGAGCTGGTGACCGGGGTGGGGAGGGTCCGAGAGGATTTTGCACGCCCTTGTCTTAGTTCTGGCAGCGTGCAAGTCCTCAAGGGTGGGTAGGGGGGTACCGACAATCCTTTCAGCAGTTTTGATTGTCCGTTGCAGTCGGAGTTTGTCCTTTTTTGTAGCAGCACCAAACCAGACTGTGATGGAAGAACACAGGACTGATTCGATGACCGCTGTGTAGAACTGTCTCAGCAGCTCCGGTGGCAGGCCATGCTTTCTCAGAAGCCGCAGGAAGTACATCCTCTGCTGGGCCTTTTTGAGGACGGAGTTGATGTTAGTCGCCCACTTCAGGTCCTGGGAGATTGTAATTCCCAGGAACTTGAAGGTCTCGACGGTTGACACAAGGCAGCTGGACAGCGTGAGGGGCAGCTGTGGCGAAGGATGCCTCCTGAAGTCCACGATCATCTCTACAGTCTTGAGCGTGTTCAGCTCCAGGTTGTGTCGGCCGCACCACAGCTCCAGCCGCTCCGCTTCCTGTCGATATGCAGACTCGTCACCGTCCTTGATGAGGCCGATGACAGTGGTGTCATCTGCAAACTTCAGGAGTTTGACAGTCGGGTTCGCTGAGGTGCAGTCGTTCGTGTAGAGAGAGAAGAGCAGCGGAGAGAGGACACAACCTTGGGGCGCCCCAGTGCTGATGCTGCGTGTGGATGAGGTGGCCTCCCCCAGCCTGACCTGCTGTGTCCTGCCCGTCAGAAAGCTGTAGATCCACTGGCAGATGGCAGGTGAGACGCTGAGCTGGAGAAGCTTGGATGAAAGGAGTTCAGGGATGATGGTGTTGAACGCTGAGCTGAAGTCCACGAACAGGATCCTCGCGTAGGTCCCTGCACTGTCGAGGTGTTCTAGGATGAAGTGCAGTCCCATGTTGACTGCATCATCCGCAGATCTGTTCGCTTGGTAGGCAAACTGCAGGGGGTCCAGCAGGGGACCTGTGACACTCTTGAGGTGGTCCAGCACAAGACGTTCAAAGGACTTCATGACCACAGATGTCAAAGCGACAGGCCTGTAGTCATTCAGACCCGAGATTGCAGGTTTCTTGGGGACTGGGATGATGGTGGAGCGTTTGAAGCAGGATGGAACTTCGCACATTTCCAGTGATCTGTTGAAGATCTGAGTGAAGACTGGCGCGAGCTGGTCCGCGCAGACTTTGAGGCAGGATGGAGACACGTGGTCCGGGCCTGCCGCTTTGTTAATCTTTTGTTGTTTGAAGATGCGTCTCACATCCTGTTCATGGATGGTTAACGCAGAGGTCAGAGGTGTGATTGTGGTCGCGGGTGGGGCCGGGTTGGTGTGTGGTGTGAAACTGTCCTTTTCAAATCTGCAGTAGAAGGTATTCAAGTCGTTGGCTAGTGTGCTATTGTTCTCAGCTTGGGGGGATCGTCGCTTGTAATTAGTCAGCGACTGGAATGCATGCCAGACTGATTTAGAGTCGTTTGCGCTAAACTGTTTTTCCAACTTTGCTGTATAGATCCTCTTTGCAATGTTAATTTCTTTGGTCAGCTGGTTTCTAGCTCGATTATACAGGGCCCTGTCCCCGCTCTGATATGCGTCCTCCTTAGCTTGGCGAAGCTGCTTAAGTTTAGCAGTGAACCACGGCTTATTGTTGTTGAATGTGCGATGACAGGTGGGATAGGCTCCAGCACGCCCGCGACCCTAGTGAGGAGAAGCGGCTCAGAAAATGGATGGATGGATTAATTTACAAAGTGCTTGTACTAAGAAGAAGAACAAAATAATGTATTATGTCGCCCATTGTGTAAAAACTAACGAAATAACAAATACAACTCACTCACAGTCTGTTTGCTGGTCATTCCAAAAGAATTTGATGGGCTTGAGGTCAAAGAGGGCTTCCACACCAAACTCTTCCAAGATGGACCTTACTTTGTGTATCGGGGAACAGAAAAGGGCTCTCTCCAAACAGTTGGAAACATCCATCCATCCATTATCTGAGCCGCTTCTCCTCACTAGGGTCGCGGGCATGCTGGAGCCTATCCCAGCTGTCATCGGGCAGGAGGCGGGGTACACCCTGAACTGGTTGCCAGCCAATCGCAGGGCACATAGAAACAAACAACCATTCGCACTCACAGTCATGCCTACGGGCAATTTAGAGTCTCCAATTAATGCATGTTTTTGGGACGTGGGAGGAAACCGGAGTGCCCGGAGAAAACCCACGCAGGCACGGGGAGAACATGCAAACTCCACACAGGCGGGGACGGGGATTGAACCCCGCACCTCAGAACTGTGAGGCTGACGCTCTAACCAGTCGTCCACCGTGCCGCCCCCAGTTGGAAACATAGAATTGTCAAAAATGTAAACTGATCAGATGAAGAATTAAGATTCAGGGGGAACTACCGGGTTTAGTTCAACCTTTGCTTAATTAATAGGTGTCTCAGTATTTTTGTTCTTAAAGTGTTCTTTATATATAACAAACAAAAACATTATCCCTTATACAGACTGTTCGTGAATTGAATTTCCTTTCAGGGGTCCGAAATTTGATTAGAGTTGTGCTTGTCCGTAGGTGTTTTCTTTTCCACATGACCAACAACTGGATAATAAAACACTCATTTGATCGGACATAACAGTTGATTTTCACTTAAAACATGGAAAAATGTGTTTAAAAAAAAAAAAAAAAAAAAGGCATGGAATTAACTCACTGCCAGCTTCCACTTAAAAGGTACATGCGTGTGAGACGGGGGCTACAACAACTGCACGCACAATGTCAAGGTTGCATTTATCACATGACCAGCTGACCCAAATACAACAGTGCTTTTATCCAGAGATGGAAAACGGATTTAAAGTATCTTTTTGTACTTTTGAAAGCACTAACATCAGGAGGCTATGTAATTATCAACTGAAACTTCAGAATATTTTTTTTTAATGAGCTCTGGGCCTTCAGTTGCCCAAATTCCAGAATGGTTTATTTGATTTAATTAATTCTAAACACAGTACACAATTTATATATAGTATTTCTTTGGGTAGCTTATTCTGTATGGCAACAAATGCTTGAATTCCACCCTCTGCCACAAAATATGGCAATTGGGACTGGTTGTTGTCTGCCTCCTGAGCACTGTCAAGGTGCCATTGAGCTTTGCACTGAACGCCCAAACCACAACATCGACACTTGCCTCTCCTTGACTGCATATCTGCATTGCTGTAAAGGTTCTTTGTGCATGGTGTCATGCGTGCATTACATAATGTTATAAACTTTACTTTAAATGACCCAAAATACACAAACTTAAAAATATTGAAAATTGTCCTTCTTTCGGACAGGTGCTACAAAGTTTGTGGACACTGAGGCCGTTCCCTCAAATGGACAGCCTACTAAAATAGATTTTAGATTTGTGTGCTGAATCAAGGCAAATGGTGGTCATGGTGGGAATCTTGAAAGTTTATGTGCCATAAACGTGTGTATTTTTCATGGGACAGTGGTAACACTGACCAAGAGGGAGCTGAGCTACTGCATTTGCAAAGGTTTCCACAGGAACATGCACCGGTTGGTCTTTGAAGGGTTAAGGGACAATCTCGAAACAGAAAAAGAATCCAAGGCTAGTGTGCTGTTTCTGTATTTTTATAGGACAGTGGAGATAGTGTTCACGGAGGAGTTTGAAACTGTCACGAGAAATCTCTGTATTCCTGCAGAAATATGCTCTTGGTCTTTGAAGGATCACGGGGGAATCTCGAAACAGTGGGAGAGTAAAACAGTACAAGAATGATTATATATAAATGTGACGTTTGATGTTTTTATTCAGAAACAAGTGGTATAAAGCATTAAGTTCCCATCCGGCGGCACGGTGATCAACTGGTTAGAGTGTCTGCCTCACAGTTCTGAGGACCGGGGTTCAGTTCCCGGTCCCGCCTGTGTGGAGTTTGCATTTTCTCTCCGTGCCTGCGTGGGTTTTCTCCAGGCACTCCAGTTTCCCAAAAACATGCATGGTAGGTAAATTGAAGACTCTAAATTGCCCGTAGGTGTGAATGTGAGTGCGAATGGTTGTTAGTTTGTATGTGCCCTGCGATTGGCTGGCGACCAGTTCAGGGTGTACCCCGCCTCCTGCCCGATGATAGCTGGGATAGGCTCCAGCACTCCCGCGAACCCTTGTGAGGATAAGCGGTAAAAGAAAATGGATGGATGGATTGTTCCCATCCATTTATTAACATCAGACATGCTCTTAATACGTTTTAAAAAGCTCTGTGATTCATAACTTGATATAGACAATTTTTATGAAGATATTCTTGGTCTGGGTCAAAATTGATCGGGAACATACTATGTGTGCATTGAAAATGAACAGTATTTATGTAAGTATTAAACAAAATAATAACTGGCATCAATTGGGTCTTAACAAAGGAGGCTTACAATGCAGTGCCGGGTGTCACAGCTGCGGATGTGTGCCCACAGGAGCTGCAATTTGAGCGGTTGACGCGAGAGTTGGAGGAGGAGCGTCAGATAGTGGCGAGCCAGCTGGAGAGGTGCATGCTGGGAGCCGAGTCGCCGGTGGCAGATAGCAGCAGGTAAGTACTTATTGGATGACTTTTTGGGGGGTAAAGTAACAGGTCCAGTGGAACCGCTGAGGCAAAACAAAATGTGTTTTGGGATGCTGGTAGACCATACATTTGGTTAAATTTAGAATATATATATATTTTTTCCCCATGGGAAATTATGGGAATATAAATAATTCATTCCTGGGTCAAACTGTCACAATCAAAAACCTTTGATTATTCCATTCCATTCCATTTTCTGAGCTACTTATCCACACTAGGGTCGCGGGAGTGCTGGAGGCTGTCCCAGCTATCTTCGGGCGGGAGGCGGGGTACACCCTGAACTGGTTGCCAGCCAATCACAGGGCACATACAAACAAACAACCATCTGCACTCATATTCACACATACGGGCAATTTAGGGTCATCAATGAACCTACCATGCATGTTTTTGGGATGTGGGAGGAAACCGGAGTGCCCGGAGAAAACCCACCCAGGCACGGGGAGAACATGCAAACTCCACACAGGCGAGGCAGTCGCTCTAACCAGTTGCCACCGTGCCGCCACCTTTGATTATTATTTTTATTTTTACCCATCAAACAAATGTAAAAAGAAGATGAGAAAAAATACCACTTGCTCTACCATATCGCAGTTTTGTATAAAGTACCTGAAAGAGATACTTGGGTAAAAGTGCAAATATCTTAACAGTAAATAAGTGGTATGAGTTAAAGTCACCTTTTAGAATATTACTTGAGTAAAAGTCCTTAAGTATCTGAGATTTGCTGTACCACACTTCCATCCATCCATTATCTGTACCGCTTATCCTGAGGAGGGTCGCGGGCGTGCTGGAGCCTATCTAAGCTGACTCTGGGCGAGAGGCGGGGTACACCCTGAACTAGTCGCCAGCCAATCACATGGCACATAGAAACAAACAACTATTCGCACTCACATTCACACCTACGGGCAATTTAGAGTCTTCAATCAACCTACCATGCATGTTTTTGGGATGTGGGAGGAAACCAGAGTACCCGGAGAAAACCCACGCAGGCACGGGGAGAACATGCAAACTCCACACAGGCGGGGCTGGGATTTGAACCCCGGTCCTCAGAACTGTGAAGGCAGAAGTGCTAACCAGTCATCCATCGTGCCGCCCTGTACCATACTTAAGTATCATAATTATTTTTCGGTTATTAAATGTACTTAAAAATATTAATTGATTGATTTGATTTTGTGGTAAAGATGGTGGGGGAAAATGTATCGAAATAAAAGTATGCTCTTTATTTAGGAAATGTGTTGGCGTAAAAGTGAAATACCAGAAATATAAATAACAAAGAAAGAGAAAACTATGTGAACATTCTACTCAAGTACAGTAACGAAGTATTTGTACTCCGTTACATTATAAGACTGACATATTGTACTGAGTAGTAAGGACAGAGACGTGTAGTGATTTTGGTAAATTTCCAGTTCACTCTACCTTTGGCTATTACTGGTCCCCTTCTGCGGTGGCATTACAAAAAAAGAACACAAAAAGAAGCAATACACTTAGGTTTAATGGTATTAAATTCAATTTCTTACGGTCCAGTATTAAATTAATCAGTTCAGTAATTTATTAAGTTTATTCCTTACTGAACTGTTTCATGCATGTGACGTCATGCATTGGCAGTGGTTTGAACTCTGGGTTTTTGGCGGAACTTTAGTGGCTCCAAATTGTACAAGGCCTCCAAATTGTACAACCCAATTCCAATGAAGTTGGGACATTGTGTTAAACAAATAAAAACAAAATACAATGATTTGCAAATCATGTTCAACCTATATTTAACTGAATACACTACAAAGACAATATATTTAATGTTCAAACTGATAAACTTTATTGTTTTTAGCAAATAATCATTAACTTAGAATTTTATGGCTGCAACACGTTCCAAAAAAGCTGGGACAGGGTCATGTTTACCACTGTGTTACATCACCTTTTGTTTTACAACATTCAATAAACGTTTGGGAACTGAGGACACCAATTGTTAAAGCTTTGTAGGTGGAATTCTTTCCCATTCTTGCTTGATGTACAGCTTCAACAGACAAGTTTGGACTGCAGGCAGGCCAGTCTAGAACCCGCAGTCTTTTACTACGAAGCCACGCTGTTGTAACACGTGCAGAATGTGGTTTGGCATTGTCTTGCTGAAATAAGCAGGGGCGTCCATGAAAAAGACATTGCTTGGATGGCAGCATATGTTTCTCCAAAACCTGTATGTACCTTTCAGCATTAATGGTGCCTTCACAGATGTGTAAGTTACCCATGCCATTGGCACTAACACAGCCCCATACCATCACAGATGCTGGCTTTTGAACTTTGCGTCCATAACAGTCCGGATGGTTCTTTTCCTCTTTGGCCCGGAGGACAAGACGTCCACAATTTCCCAAAACAATTTGAAATGTGGACTCGTCTGACCACAGAATACTTTTCCAGTTTGCATTAGTCCATCTTAGATGAGCTCGGGCCCAGAGAAGCCCACGGCGTTTCTGGGTGTTGTTGATAAATGGCTTTTGCTTTGCATAGTCGAGTTTCAAGTTGCACTTACGGATGTAGCGCCGAACTGTATTTACTGACATTGGTTTTCTGGAGTGTTCCTGAGCCCATGTGGTGATATCCTTTTCACATTGATGTCGATTTTTGATGCAGTGCCGCCTGAGGGATCGAAGGTCACGGGTATTCAATGTTGGTTTTCGGCCTTGCCGCTTACATGCAGGAATTTCTCCAGATTCTCTGAACCTTTTGATGATTTTATGGACCGTAGATGATGAAATCCCTAAATTCCTTGCAATTGTACGTTGAGGAACATTGTCCTTAAACTGTTTGACTATTTTCTCACGCACTTGTTCACAAAGAGGTGAACCTCGCCCCATCTTTGCTTGTGAATGACTGAGCAATTCAGGGAAGCTCCTTTTATACCCAATCATGGCACCCACCTGTTCCCAATTAGCCTGTTCACCTGTGGGATGTTCCAAACAGGTGTTTGATGAGCATTCCTCAACTTTCTCAGCCATAAAATTCCAAGTTAATGATTATTTGCTAAAAACAATAAAGTTTATCAGATTGAAGATTAAACAGCTTGTCTTTGTCGTGTATTCAATTAAATATAAGTTGAACATGATTTGCAAATCATTGTATTGTTTTTATTTATGTTTAACACAACGTCCCAACTTCATTGGAATTGGGGTTGTACAAGCCCTTCGACCGTGGATGTTTCACTCTTTTATAGAACACTTTTTTGTTTTGTTAGCAGAGTAATAATGTGCTTTGACGCACATTGACAACTTTTCTCTGTCTTTTTGCACAAGCTCGTCTGAGAAGTCGTTTGCTTGGAGGACAGCGGGTATGAATTCTTCATTTTTATTTAACATTCATCGTAATATTTTTCATAAAAGATATGATCCACTAAGGCTCTGTATTTCGAAATATTACTGTCACGTAGTTAATTTACAGTCGAAAGACGAATCAAATACAAATCAAATATTCATTTGTTGGAAAAGACAAAACTTTCTTTCTGATTAGTAGGATTCAGACTATGAGGTGGAAATGCAACACGACACAAAAATGTTTATGTAAAAGAAGTGGCTTTTTGGACCTTGAATTATTGCATGCTTTTGCAGGAGACTCGCAGGGAACGGTGGCATCTGCATGTCAAGGTCGTCACATGGAGGCAGAGGAGGGACTCTACCCGCCTGAAGCGGACCGAGCATCCCTGCATGACAGTGAGGGTCTGTCACTTGTGCACACATGGTCACACTAGAGGAGAAATCTGAACCCTGAAATCTTAAAGTAAAAACGGACGTAGGCCTTTCCAGTCCATTTTTTGGGGCCCCCCCGAAAATTATTCACAGCACCCATAGTATTTAAGAAATAAAAAAACAAATCTTTTTTTTTTTTTAGGTTGTCTTTTAACAACCTAGAAAAGTGTATAAAACAAAAAACAAAAAAAAACCCTACAGCACTTGGTGGTAACGGAATATTTTAACAACAAAATTAGAGCAGCACCCACATTCCGCCCAGTACCTCCCATCTCTTCCAGACTGGGCTCTGAGTGCTCTACCTGCACAGAGAAATACGCTGCATTCCAGTGATATGGTATACATACCTGGCTTAAACCAGGATATTTGGCACATTTCTCAATTTGAGCCACTCAATACCGACACAATATTATCATTACAGTCCCGATTTTTGCTGCACTTAATCGTACGTCACTGTTTATACTGTCAGCTGGTAGGAGTTTATGCCAGCAACAGACAACCAATGAAGTTTCACACTACAGACCTATGTTAGCAATACTTGCACCTTTTCATCTTGCTTTGACACAATGATGTTTTCTCTAAAGATTAAGGAAAGGTGGGATAAAGGTTAGGAGATTTGACTTCCTGAGGCCCCCATACTTCCTTGGCAGAAATATACTCAATCACGTACACCATTTTCAAATACCTTGGCTCCGTGGTTGGAATGGATGCAGATTGTACCCAGATTAGCAATGGCACAATATGCCACCAATTAGATAATTGGTTTGTGGAGGACAAAAGAGATTGTCCTGAAACAAACGAAACAACTGGTGAAATCTTTAGTCTGGAGTACTGCCCTCCCTATATGATGGGAGAAATGCGGACTTCTAGGCGCAAAATGCTTCAGTTCAGATGGTAGGACATGAAGATCAAATCTTTGGTTTGCCAAAGTGTAGGAGTAACAGAGAAAAAGTCTACTTACTTGTCCAGTTAAAGAAGAGGGAAGCCTGTATATACAGTATGCATAAAGTCACTGGAAGCGACATTCAGATAGTTTAGAACAGATGTCCACAGACGGTGAAGTTGAAGGAAGGGGGAGGCCAGGGAGAAGATAACATCAGGAGGGGGACAGGCGGAATCATTATGGCAGGAGAATGCCGACGGTTCTTCGAGGATTACGGCAAATCAGCAGCAAGAGTAATGTCTCGTGTTTGAAGACCTCCGGTTGTAAAAATTGGGAGAGCCTTTGAACAACCTACAAAAAGTGATTACCGTATTCTCACTTTCCATAGGGCGCACCGTATTAAAAGGTGCAGTCTCAATTACGGAGTCTATTTCTGTATTTAACACATACATAAGGCGCACCGTATTATCGGGCGCAGGCATGGTAAAACATACGCTAGCTTAAAACATACGGTAGCATGCATGCACGCTAAAACAATGTTTTTAAAAAGGCAGCGGGAGCAAAACTGAGTTCGGTTGTACTTTATTGAAGTATTTAACAATGTACTCACGTTATTTTTTGATCAATCCTCATCCACAAATCCATCAAAGTCCTCATCTTTTATATCCGAAATGAACAGCTGGGCAAGTTCTCAAGCAAACACGCCAGGTTCGAGTCAGTCTCGTTGCCGTGCGACTCCTCAGAAAGGATGCCGGCTTTTACGAAAGCTCGAACAACAGTGCAAGCAGACACATTAGCTCACAACTTCACTTTGAACGCCCTGTTTACACCGATGTCCAGCGGTTGGAGTCCCATAGTCAAGCCTCCCGGAATGATGGCAAGCTTCCTCACTCGCACTCACACGCTTCTCCCGGCTGTTCTTTGCTCATTAATCCTTTTCTCGAGTTGGCCACCTCGCCTTGTTTCCGCGTTTTCTTTTTCTTTTTTTCCCCGCGGAAACTCTGCTTTCTCTTCTTGACTTGGCAAAGCTCGTTTTCCTGCTTCCTCCACTTGCGAACCATGGATTTGTTGATCTTGAATTCTCTCACGGCTCCACGTAACTGACAGCTTGCAGCTTAAACTGTGCTTCATAAGCGTGTCTCTTTGTAGGAGCCATTTTCAGGCGTCTTTAGCCAAACCGATGTTGTTTTGCACAATGCACACCCCGGCGCTACATACCTACTGGGGGCGTGGCTTTAACATCCTCCTTCATGCACCCTTCCCCTGTCCTCAGCCACGTCCGCTTTTCCTCTGTGTAAGCAATGTATTGGCAGGAAATGCTAAAATAAATAAATAAATAAATAAAAAAATAATAATAATAATTTAAAAGTCCAGCGGTGCACTCATCACACAACAACATTTATAGATGTTGGAACTTGGTGCACACATAAGGCGCGCCGCATTATAAGGCGCCCCGTCCATTTTGGAGAAAATTTAAGACTTTTAAGTGCGCCTTATGGTCATGAAAATACGGTAAACAGATTTTTGAATCATTTCATCAGATTTCAGCATCATGGGACCCTCATAAGTTGATCATAAGTAATCATACAGCATCCAAGCAAAGCTTTGATAGCACATTTGCTCTCATTTTACTCCTTGCTCAGTCTGAAAATAAAAACATCCCCCGCAAGCTTACTCCTCCTTTTGCTTCAGCAGAAAGTAGGCCAACGATGAAGCTGTCTGCACAGTGCATATTGTTCCTGTAGAAGCATCAAGGCTGAATGCAGATATCCATGTCGCGTCTTTCTATTCAAAATGCCTTTTAACAAGTTTAAAGCCAAGTGAGATCAAATGCAGATGAGTAAAACGCAGGGACTGGTGACTGATGCTGTCTGAGCGATGTTTCTTCATCTCCTCGCAGACTCGGGGGGCCACTCCGCTCACATGACCTCCTATTCAGACAGTGGCTACCAGGACAGCAGTGTCGGTTACTACAGCAACCAGAATGTGGTGCGTTCGGAGCCCCGTGCTTCCGTTTTGAGAAGCCCAAGAGCTGAGGGTCAAGCGTCTGGCCAGGTAGGATAGGTCTGACTGGTATTAAGGCTTGTTTGATTTTTCTATGCTTTCAGTTTGTTCCCGGCTATTTTTGGGCATATGTACAGACATACAGTTGTTACCTAACATGAGTTCTTGTCATTAGTATGAAATATTCAGTCATTTCAATTTTTAACCCTTCAAATTCCAGTTTGTTTGCACAATACGCACGTTTTTAAACATAAACAAAGTGATGATTTTTTTTTACTCAGTACCACCTGTTTTTTTCTGAAAATCTTCTTTTTCCTTTCGGCTTGTCCCGTTATGCATGTTTGATCCCGTTAGGATGACACAGCACATCATCCTTTTCCATGTAAGCCTATCTCCTGCATCCTCCTCTCTAACACCAACTGCCCTCATGTCTTCCCTCAGGACATCCATCAACCTTCTCTTTGGTCTTCCTCTAGCTCTCTTGCCTGGCAGCTCCATCCTCATCCCCCTTCTACCAATATACTCACTCTCTCTCCTCTGGACGTGTCCAAACCATCGAAGTCTGCTCTCTCTGACTTTGTCTCCAAAACATCGAACCTTGGCTGTCCCTCTGATGCGCTCATTTCTAATCCTATCCAACCTGGTCACTCCTAGAGAGAACCTCAACATCTTCATTTCCGCCAAATGCAGCTCTGCTTGCTGTTCTCTCTTCAGTGTGTTCATGCTTCAGAGGGTTCATCCAAAGAATTCCCTACCGGAATGGTCGTCTCCCAGGTTAACAACATCCACCACCGTTTTTTCTTAAATTGCTAATAGTAAAGTCTTTCTACAGCCAGCAAAGAGAGTGTCCAGTTCTTAAATCATAATCTAATTCTTCTTCATGGTCAGCAGAGGGTATGTCAACCTCTTAAAGTCAAAATGTAATAATTCATTTACTCCATTACTCCACCCACTAAACACATCTTTTGGAAACTAAGACTATTACATGACAGTGCTCCCTTGTCCAAAAATGTATGCTATCTGGTAGAAAACAAAAAAAAAAATTGTGTGAATCTAGAATTAAACCATTTTTTACCCAAATTATATGATTCAATCCAATAAATAACAAAATATAAAAAAAAAAAAAAAAGGATTCATTCGTTTCACCTGGCCAAAAGTGGCCACGATAGAGCCAAATTACAAAATCAGACAAAAATTGAAACCCTTGGGAAGTAAAAAAAAAAAAAAAAAAAAAAAAAAAAAAGGAAGTGAGGTGGGCACAAAAGACCAGCATAGAGCCCACAGGGTAAATGTGGATTTAAAAATCAGAATCCTGTTTTTTCTCTTCTCAGCCATCTGGCCGGATGCTGCGAAGGATGGCATCCCTCCCATCCAGGAGCCAGTCTCCCGCCTGTGCCACGGTCTCACCCTCTCGCATTTCATTGCGAACATCCCAGGGCAGCACCTATGACTCGCCCATTCTCTCAGAGCCCAAATCGCTGGCCACAGTCTTCCCCGGAACCATCATGCCACCCTCCTGCCCGTCACTCTCCTCCCCAGGTGACGGCACGCCGGCCTTTGGCGGCAGGGGGGTAGGCAGCAGTGGCCGTCTGGGCTCCACTCTCTCCCTCATTGAGGGGAGGGGTTTGCTGGGGTCACCCCTGCGCACCGGGATGACTGCAGTACCCCAGCATTACGGCTCCACGCTGCCCAGACAGAGCCAGTCACTGGCCTACGGAGCTGACCCGTATGGACTGTACCAAAGGAGTGCCCTGCCCCGCCCTGACAGCCTCATAGGTTAGTCACGTTTTAAAAATGTCTGTTATGCCCGCTAAAATAAAACTTAAACCGAGACAAATTGTCGCTGTTGCTGTCATCATGGGACTATTACTGTTGTTTATATGGCTGTTGTTGTGCCCATTGTTCTCTCTTCTATCCTGTTTTCTCTATTGTGTTTGTCTCTCCTTTTCAACACAAATGATTGCGACAGAAAGACAGACAACCTATTATCTACTGTACAGAGCCAGGAGAGGGTTTTATGCAAGTACAATCAGGTTATGAGGATAACAAAGTTGTCCTTTTTAAGCATACAACCTTCTGCGGGTGATGATTGCAGAGAAGTTGTAGCATTGTGGATGCTGCAACAACACCCATTTACTCTTTGGTCACATCACTAAGCCTCTCCCACTGACCCACATAGCAAGATCTCTATCACAAAGCCATCAGCTGATAATCATCTGGCAGCAGCCAAAGGCTTTAGACTCCCATCAGCATCTGCTTTATACTTGATTTTTAACTGAGGCACTCTCTTCTTTTTCACGTTGTGTCTGTCACTGACGAGTGCACACACACTCATGCACCCTTTGTATACATTTGTTTTGCTTGAGCAGGCGAAAAGAGAAGAACGATGTTCAAGAGTGTGTACCTTTGAGAGGCAGTGAACTACAATTAAATGCCTCCTGTTCTCCGGCTGAGTAGTTTTCTGCTAAGTGGCCTAATACGTCACCCAAATCCTTATTCATTCTTAGTTACCTACGACATCCAGCATAATCCCAGATTACAGACAGATGAGCAATAGATGGATGCACATAATTAGGATGGTGCTCAGCACTGGTACAGTAAATTAGGTAATAAGCTGCCCAAGAAAATTGACAGTATTTTCGTATCATTAGCCCAATAGCGTAAATGCATAATCGTGGTACAACTACCAACATGCTTGCTTAAAATTGTGTTTTTTCTTTATTTCTGTTTAGATTCTCAGTCATCCAGGTCATAGTAATAAGCAAAGTTGAATTGAGGCAACTGGACTCTTCTTGTTTGTTACATTTGTTATGTTTGTTCTTATTTACCGAAAATGTTTAAAAGTGATTTAGGCAATTATGCTGTCAGAATGACGATATTATTCTCTGTAGCACATGCTATGATAAGGAGTACACTCCCCCTCCAAATTCTTTGGAACGGAGTGGTCAATTCCTTCATTTTTGCTCTAGTCTGAAAACATTTGGGTGTGACATTAAAATTTAACTCAACTTTATCAATGAGCACTTTAATAAACAAACACAGCTGAAACAAAGTGCTGTACATGAAAAACACACAGACGAAATTATAATGTAGTCTTTACAGGAAAAACTCTAATCAGAAACTGAACGTAGACATTCTGTGCTACAGTGGTGCCTTAAGATTCGAGTGACCCAATTTACATGATCTTCAAGATACGAGCTATTGTTTGGCCAATTATTATTATTTTTTGCTTTGACTTGCGAGCACAAATTTGAGTTTTGAGCTCTGTATGGTGGCAGTGACCTCAACATAACTCCCTTCACAACATGCAGCATTTTGGCAGATAGTGAACATTATTCCCAAAAAGAGGCTTCAAGCTGTATAATGACACGGCCAGTTGAAGTTTACGGTCAAACTAAATATAAAACAAAGAGAATTACATGACATGTATTTAAAACTTCGCCTCAAAGTCCTCTACCTTAATGCTAACACATAATGGGAAAGGCCATAGACGAGCTAATAAATAGCATCTGTGTTGCAGCGTTATAACCCTTTACGCAATGGATATTTGAACACAAACAATGATGTAACACATGTAGACAGACAATATAACAGTGCTCGCAGGCATACTGTATATTCTTTATACTTTGCGAAGAACGACTAATATTACTGCGGCTTACTGAGGAGTGACCGTCCCATTTATATCTGTATGTCTCATTTACTGTCCCACGGTGGCCAAGGGGGAAGAAAGAGTAGCACCATGTCCATGGAGTTGAAGGAAAGAATGTGGAAAAAAATGTCAATTAATTTCCTTACATTCTATTTAATTATATCTTCACTATATGTTCTTATACATCACAATATTATGGAATTCTATGTTTCTTATTAAAAAACACATTACAAATATATATATATTTTTTAGAGGGGGCTGTAATGGATTAAAGGCTATTCCATTCATCTCGGTGTAGAGAGATGGTTTAAGATATTAATATTTTCAGTTATGAGCTTAGCTATGGAACGAATGAAACTCTCATCTCAAGGCAGCACTATATTAATTGTATGAATGATCAATGTAATAGGACACACCTGTTTGTATGATCCCGTTTACATGCACAGTAAACAAATCTGTGCATCTGCAGGCCTTCACAGCGCCTATGCTGGTCAATCAAGCCAGATTGAGCCAGAGCTGAGGGCAGCGTTTTCTCCAGATTCTCACATGGCACCAGTTTTCGATGACCCCACCTTCCACAGCCCCTTGTATCACAGCCCCTCGCAAGAACTGCAAGGCTCTCTCTATGGGACAGGTGCAGGTACTGCAACTCTATAAATCTCATGGAACCTCTAAAATGGAAAACTAAATCCATTCCGGCATGCTGGTCGAAATCTGATTCGGTCAGATTTTGAATTTGATTCCCCATAGAAGAAAAAAGGGAAAATAGAATTCTTGCTTTCTAGCGTCAAACTGACATCATCATATAAGTTATGGGAGAAGATGAGAGAGACAAATAAAATTTGAAGCGCATTTTGACACCAAATGCTGTCATTAGCTTGGGGGGGGGCGGGGGGGGGGGGTAGATTTTAAAGAGTCTTCTGTTATTGACTTGAAGTTATAGTTTAAGATGGTTTGTATTACATTGCTTGTAGTACTAACAGAAAAAAACAGATCTGCTGACACAAACCTAATTAAATAATTCTGGTGGATTAGGCATGTGACTTTGAACTGATTTCTATTATCCTGCATAATTATATAAGATTTCCCCTCCCCTGAAAAGCATGATGAGGGAAATTCCGGTTTACATACACAAGAATTCTCCCAAAAGTCCGAACTTAATGACTTGATGGTTTGTTTTTAGAAACGTAAACAAGAGAATTTTCAGAGCTTCTTATTAAACTTTTGAGTCCCAAGAGAGGCTAAACTCGCCTTTCTTCTAAGTCTGGAGTATCCTTGTTTCATATCTTCCAGGTGTGGGGACCCTCCGTCGGACCACAAGCCATTGCAGCACTCTGCCGTACCAAAGAAGCAGCTATGGGCTAAACAATGCAACTATGTACGTCGACTCCTTCAGGGTCCCCAACGAGCCAGTCTACTCACACCAGCACTCGGAGCTGGTGGAGCGGATGGTCACCCGCACGCCATCCATCGAGAGCATCCACAAAGACCCCAGGTGCACGAGAATAAGCGCATACATTTTTAAAGGTTTCATTTGAAGATAGCCATTACCTCTTGGCTCCAATATAGAATACCATGGTACCGTGGCTCATAGGTGACCCAACTTAAAGTTTTTATAGCCATGAGCCATTGCTTGGTCGAATTGTGGTGTAGGCAAAAAGTTGACTTAGGAGTCAGCTTCAACCACTCCGCTATCAGAACTTCACAACATTCAGCCACCATCAGTTGTGAAAGTGAAAGTATGGGTAACTGTTGTGTTTTGTGTTTGCATTTTCCATTTTTTGTGCAGGTATTTTGCCTCAAGTATTTTTTTCCAACTCTGCGTCTTAAGACACTCAGTGCTGAAATCAGATTGAAATAATAGAAAACACAGAGCAAGGTCTGCCTGTAGTCGACTTGGTGAAGCAACACTAGCGTAGTACTTCTATGATAAAGTATGTACTGTACTGAAGCAGAAGGAGTTGGTAAAGGCTGTAATGCCAGCTAAAGGTGTTAAAATCATTTCTACGCTGCAACCTCTGTCCATGAAAAGATGGAGAAGCTGTTGAAAGCGAGGAAAGCGTGGCAAAAAAGGCAAAAAAAACAAAACATTAAAGAACATTATGTTCCAAGAAAGTGAAGTGAAAAACATACCAATTAATGAAAAAGATTTATTTATTTACATTCTATTTTATTATGTTTTTACTGTACATTTTTTATGCATTACAATGCTACATTAAAATGATAATGATTAACAATTACAATGCTTCTTATTAAAAAAAAATACATTTTTGGAACGGATTCATGTCATTTCTGTTCATTTCAAATGGGGAAAGCTGATTTGAGATACGAGTGATTTGAGTTCCGAGCATGGTCACGGGACGACATAAACTCATAAGTTAGGGTACTGCTGTATTGATGAATAGAGCTAATTTCACAGGTGTGGAACGGAGATAAAGAGGAACTCAATTTGTCCTTTTGCTCTTACTCCCCACCAAGGGAGTTTGCGTGGCGAGACCCCGAGCTGCCAGAGGTCATCCACATGCTGCAGCACCACTTCCCGTCCGTGCAGGCCAATGCTGCAGCTTATCTGCAGCACCTGTGTTTTGGAGACAACAGGGTCAAAGTGGAGGTGAGACGTCAGGCACCAAGAGGAGGGGGGCACGTAACGTTTCACATTCAAATTTAGCTGCATTGTTTTTTAGCGTGTTTGATACATTAGAGTTGAAGGATGTCAAAGTGCCCCTTGCATTCTTCCATTTTCTGTATGCAGCCCTCAGTTGGAAAAGTTAAGGTACCCCTGCTTGCTCAATCAGTTGATATTAATGATTAAAAACTAATAATAGTTAACTATTCAGATGGAATGCATGTACAATAATCAGGGGTGTCAAACTCAAATTCACGGTGGGCCAAAATAAAAAATTGGGACAACGTCGCGGGCCAAACTCAATATTTAATGAAAAATCACTTCAATGTGCATGTTTCCCTTCTCTCCAGAAATGTAGCATTAAAGTTTATCATATGACAACAAACTTACATTTTGCTTAAACACTGAATCTGGAATAAACATACTTTAATATTATAAACACGAGATATCAAATTTGCGATACAAATCAGTGGTATTTGTTTGTTGTTTTGTATTTATATAGATAACATGAATTCTTCTGCCTCTCCATCTTCTATTTATCCATCTCCAACTACCTTTCTTTTTGATGTAAATCTTTTTTCAAAGGCCAACAACAAAACAACCCAAAAAAATAATCCAAACTTCAAACTAGTAACAGTCCCTTGCCTAGGAGTTGATAAAGGGGATTAAAAAAAAACATTAATTCAATTATGTTATATTCTTTGTTACTGGCTTGTTGCTCTGCACACAACAAACAGGTCTGTCTTTTACTTTATTGAACAGACAATCTACCTCCCACCGCTCTTGGAAGTTAACCGTTTTCCATCCTTCGTTTGGCCATTTTTGGGAAGGGGAAGTGTAAATTTGCTCGAGGAGACTGGTAGCAAAGTTGCTAACGACAGCAACAGAAAGGGAAGGGGCGCTCGCCGCTCTAGACTGATGGGCCAACACACTAGCAAAGCATTCTGGGATTTGTAATATTAGTGGCGCATGTGCTATATACTGGTGAGCAAGCTCTAATACACTTTTGATATGGTCTTGTGGGCCAAATATAATTATATCGTGGGCCAAATTTGGCCCCCGGACCTGAGTTTGACTTATATGATGTACATCATGACATGGCTTGTCTGTTATCCCATAAGTACATTCTCCGCTAAAGCTTTTTTACTTTTGTGAGATGCTGGCACCCAAAATGAGCCAAAGCACCATCTGCTCCAACTCAAATTTAGAAAATATGGCTGCCAAATGTTTCCAAGCTCTGATACTCTTCTCTTTAATCTCACTCCTGTGCAATAAATAACTGCAGCACAATGGCATTGTGTGATGGGACACTCCATTGGGTTTGTTTTGTTGTTGGATGATGTCTGATGTGGCCTGAGTTGCCATCTGGTCACATGCCACTTCTCATAGTAACAGAGAGAGATGTTTTCAGACATAATGGAATGGAGAATCAGAGAGTTGTTCTATGTTTTGAGACCGCTTTATTTTGAGCCCTCAGAAGACTGCATCTAATCGGCCAGTATGTCCAGTTTATGCCTTCGTACAGGTTCTAATTAGAGTCAATGAGAGGTGGGGGACTTGACTTGAGTCACTCAAGTGACAAATTTTTAGACTCAGGACTTTCTTGGCTAAAACTTGGTACTTGGCGACTTGGTATTCAATAATGATGTAGAACCATCTCAAGGATGATCAAAAGAAATGGACAGCACCCGAGTTAAATATATGAGGGTTTGAATACTGGCTGTGTGATATTTCAGATTTTCTTTTTTTAATAAATCTGCAAAAATTTCAACAATTCTGTTTTTTTCTGTCAATATGGGGTGCTGTGTGTACATTAATGAGGAAAAAAAATAACTTCAATGATTTTAGCAAATGCGGCACGGTGGCCGACTGGTTAGAGCGTCAGCCTCACAGTTCTGAGGTGCGGTGTTCAATCCCCGTCCCCGCCTGTGTGGAGTTTGCATGTTCTCCCCGTGCCTGCGTGGGTTTTCTCCGGGCACTCCGGTTTCCTCCCACATCCCAAAAACATGCATTAATTGGAGACTCTAAATTGCCCGTAGGCATGACTGTGAGTGCGAATGGTTGTTTGTTTCGATGTGCCCTGCGATTGGCTGGCAACCAGTTCAGGGTGTACCCCGCCTCCTGCCCGATGACAGCTGGGATAGGCTCCAGCACGCCCGCGACCCTAGTGAGGAGAAGCGGCTCAGAAAATGGATGGATGGATGGATGGATGGATTTTAGCAAATGGCTGCAGTATAACAAAGAGTGAAAAAATTAAGGGGGTCTGAATTTTTTCCATACCCACTGTATGTGACTTACTGTGGAGAGAATTCCTCCACTTTTATGTGAAAACCCTCTGTTTCCTCATAAGAGGAGACAAGCTATCAGCATCTCTGATTGGTCCTCGGTTGCTGTGCAGGTGTGTCACTTAGGAGGGATCCAGCACCTGGTGGATCTGCTGGACAACAAGGCAGCCGAAGTACAGAAGAGTGCCTGCGGGCCCTTGAGGAACCTTGTGTATGGAAAAGCCACAGACAACAACAAGGTGGCGCTGAGGAACTGCGGTGGCGTCCCTGCACTGTTGCGCCTCCTCAGGAAGACAACAGACAACGAAGTCCGTGAGCTAGTGACTGGTATGTCTGGACAATCAATGGCTTCACCGTCCCATATTTGGAAAATATTTGCCTTGTCTGGGCGTCTGAAGGGATTTTTTTGGAGCATCTTTGAGGCAGTTGTTCAAATACTGCCTGTGGGGTGTTCTGAGGCATGGATGTACCCATAACGTTTTCATGCTATTTTTATTTTTATGTATTAGTACAGAATCAGTACTTGCTCCATAAAAAAAAATCATGACAATAATCGGATTAGCGGCACTGGTTAGAGCGTCTGCCTCACAGTTATGAGGACTGGGGTTCAATCCCCGGCCCCGCCTGTGTGGAGTTTGCATGTTCTCCCCGTGCCTGCGTGGGTTTTCTCCGGGCACTCCGGTTTCCTCCCACATCCCAAAAAACAATCGTGGTAGGTTAATTGACAACTCTAAATTGCCCGTAGGTGTGAATGTGAGTGTAACTGGTTGTTGGTATGTGCCCTCCGACTGGCTGGCGACCAGTTCAGGGTGTACCCCGCCTCCTGCCCGATGATAGCTGGGATAGGCTCCAGCACGCCCGCGACCCTAGTGAGGAGAAGGGGCTCAGAAAATGGATGGATGGATGGATATGTTTCTCTGGTGTATTTTTGTACTGTACTCCACTTTTTAAGAAGACATAACTCTGAGAGTTGCAGAATGCGTGAGCAGTGTTCCATTGTCCAGACTGCAGTGTATCACCTGTCTTGTGGGTGGTAAGAGTGCCGACTGTGTTTTGACTGAGCGTATATCAGGACATACTGTATGCAATATATGTGCTGTTGAAACAGGATGCCAGTGGCAGCTCTGTAGCCACACCGCACATTGCCAGGACACCAGATAGCTATGACTCTCTAAATGATTCTCAGCACTAAAAATATGGGGGCACGGTGACTGACTGGTTAGCACATCTGCCTCACAATTCTGAGGACTGGGGTTCAAAACCCGACCTCGCCGGTGTGGAGTTTGTTTTCCCCGTTTTAGGTTTTCTTCGGGCACTCCGGTTTCCTCCCACATCCCAAAAACATGCATTTAGGTTAATTGAAGACTCTAAATTGCCCATATGTGTGAATGTGAGTGCGAATGGTTGTTTGTTTATATGTGCCCTGCGATTGGCTGGCAATCAGTTCAGGGTGTACCCCGGCTCTCGGCCGAAGATAGCTGGGTTAGGCTCCAGCACGCCCGCGACCCTAGTGAGGATAAGCGGTACAGAAAATGGATTTAAAAATACAGGAAGAATTCCTCATCATGTTTTTAAGGAAGGTAGAAACTCATCCGTGCATGGGTGCATAGCACATCCACCTCACAGTTCCGAGGTTTGGGGTTGGTTTGCATGTTCTCCCTGTGCTTGGGTGAGTTTTCTCCAGGTACACCTGCATGCATGTTAGGTTTATTAAGGCTCTAACTTGTCAGTCGGTGTAATCGTGAATGCTTGTTAGTCTACTGTATCGTATATGTATGTGCCATGTGATTGTCATTGTCATTTTTCTCCTTACTCAACTTGTGTAGGGAACCTTTTGCCGCTTTTCCATCTTTCATTTTCAGAACTTGACCATCTTATGGGGAAAAAAATTTTGCAGTGGAAACACAATTTTTACAAGAAAAGGCTTTGAGTGGCTGTCAACTATTTTTTTATGCGGGGTGTTCTTGTGTAGAGTGCCTTGAAATAACTTTCTGTTGTGAATTGGTGCTATTTGAATAAAATGTACTTGATTTGTACAACAGGGGTCCTGTGGAACCTCTCCTCCTGCGACGCAGTGAAGATGACCATCATTC
Organism: Phyllopteryx taeniolatus; assembly: GCF_024500385.1. Taxonomy (NCBI): domain Eukaryota; kingdom Metazoa; phylum Chordata; class Actinopteri; order Syngnathiformes; family Syngnathidae; genus Phyllopteryx; species Phyllopteryx taeniolatus. The sequence continues at coordinate 16,934,098 of NC_084502.1, read as the reverse complement.
GTGATGCCCTGACCACACTGACCAACACGGTGGTCATCCCCCACTCAGGCTGGAGTAGCGTGTCACACCGTGATCACCATAAGATCAAGTTTCAATCGTCCCTACTACTTCGAAACACCACCGGCTGTCTGAGGTGAGACACACATCACTCTATCATAAACATAGAAAATCGCCTGCCATAGTTAAAAATGATAGCAGTGATTTTATAGTAACAAGCTAGAATTTGAAGGGGTAAAAAAAAAAAGTATATTTATACTAATGACAAGAACTCATGTTAGTTAAAAACCTAACCCTTAAAAACACACACAAAAACTAATTAGATTACAGTAGGCAGGTGGCCAAAAATGGCCACAAAACAAGCTGAAAGGGAAGTACAAATCACACAAAGCCTGAAGCTTGATTAACAAGCAAACAAGTAAAGTGATGCCTTGATGCTGCAGCATTTTGCCAGCAGTGCACTGCAGCACTGTGGTCTCATAGTCATGTCAGCTTAATGTTTGCCACGGCTGAGGATTGCTATTCGAGGATATGCTCGCTGTCTTGTACTGTATCCAGGCAGTTTTGAAGCCCCCGTGCGGGGGAAGTCGCTCATTGTGCCCACAGCAATTTAAGAAAATGAAAGAAAACAAGATAATCATTTATTGATGCCCATAGGGGAAATTCCGGTGTTACACCAGCACACAGCAGATTTGAAAAGCAAAATAAAAAAATAAAAATAAAAACATATAGGGTGTCTAATTTTGTTTTATGAATGTTTTGTGTTCTGTCCAAGAAATTTGTAAAGGTTGTAAACTTTTTAAAGGTGTTATATAAATTAAGCTATTATCAAAGATTAATCAAAATCAACAACTAATCAATTATCAAATGAATTGACAAATATTTTGATATTAAGTTAATAATTTAGAGACCTTGAAATTTTCAAAATCCTTAGAATTTCAGTCTCTTAACACAAATATTCTGATTGATTATGTTTGTGTTGAATCAAAAAAAGACATTTTACTTTGGAAAACAATGAGCAACATTTTCTACTGTTTTCAATTTATGTTTGTGCATTTTCTGCACTGTGAATTTGAAATAATTGTTTTTTAATATAAGGATGGAAATTTAAAAAAGTTTTTTTTCATCTGATTCATCAATTAATAAAAAAACAACAACAGATTAATCAGTTATTTAAATAATTGTTAGTTGCAGACTAACTATTGTTATTATATACAGCAACTTTTTGAAAGGTCCAATTAGATATTTTTTGAGCCACAGATATAAACAGCGTTTGAGTCTATGAATGAGTATTGGTTGAGGTTGGTGGTGAAGGGGTGTAGTAGTGACTAGTTGAAGCATGACATAATAAAAGTACAAAATAGTCAAAAAGGGGAAAAATACAAATAAAGGATGAAGTTAATGGAGCTGTTTTACAATGTGCGTACGCGTGTGTGTCAGGAACCTGAGCTCGGCAGGGGAGGAGGCGAGGGGTCAGCTGCGCTGCTGTGAGGGTCTGGTGGACTCACTGCTTCACATCCTCAAAGCCTGTGTCAATACCTCTGACTATGACAGCAAGGTGATGCAAACACACACACACAAACACGCATGCCCAGTCGCTTTTACTCAATGGAAAGCTCAAACTTTATAAAAGAGGGAAGAAAGACTTGGAGTAATTCTGCTTTATAGGACATTTCACCATGACGTCACACATACTTCACGCGCACTCCATGGAAGGAAAACCTTCTGTCATGTCACCAAAGCAGAGCAACTGAGAAAACAGGGGACATAACTGCTACCTAGTGTTTAAAAACACATGATCAAAAGGTCTATTCAACCTCAGATTGTGGAGAACAGTGTGTGCACACTGAGGAACCTCTCTTACCGGCTGGAGGTAGAGATGCCATCCTCTCGTCTCCTCGGCAACCAGGAGCTGGACACCCTCCTGGGATTCTCTTCCACGGCCAAGGAGCTTGACTACATCTGCTGGGGGAAGAGGAGGCGTGGTAGGAAGAGGACCGACTGGCCAGATGAAAACGTAAACAGTGAAAACAACATGGTTTAAAAAAAATGATAATAGGTTGTTACAAGTTTGTTTGAAATAGTTTCTTCGCATTCTTAAATGATTTTTATAGAAAGCAAGCAGTATCTTCTTGTGCGTGTGTTGTGAGCAGTGGAACGGCATTGGACCCATCCCAGGCTTTTCTCAGGCTCTGAGGGGTGCCGAGCTGCTGTGGCATCCGATGGTGGTCAAACCGTACCTCAACTTGCTGGCTGAAAGCTCAAACGCTGCCACACTGGAGGGGGCTGCCGGCTCGCTGCAAAATCTGTCTGCGGGAAACTGGAAGGTCTCCTAACACTGATACAGCATCTGAATTATCTAAATATATTCATATTCAGTAGCACCTTTACAGGTGAGCTTAGACCGCTAAACGTTTGAATGCAGTTTGAAGTACTGTTGATCAGTTGATAGATGTCATAATGGACTCATAATGTCAAAATGTGAACATCATGATGTAGAGGACTGTTTCGACACAAATACTAACTGAACCTGGAAATGTATTGATTCATTATTGGATCAAACACCTGTTGTACATTTTGCCATTCAGCCGTTTGTTGGAGAAGGTCGTCATTAAAACATTTTAAGCAGGTCAAATTAAGTTCACCTCTGAAAGGTTGAAAGTGCATTTTAAGTTCATCCTGAAATTTCACCTAAAGGTCCTCCCTCCCTAACTTTATGTGAGTAGTGTAATTTAAATCCACATTGAAAAAAATGTCGACTAAACATGCAATTACAGTTAGGAATGTAAAAGCACAATCGGAGCATGAAAAGGTGTGTGAATATTTTCCTTTGTCTTGTTGCGCATGTCCAGTTCTCGGCCTACATCCGAGCAGCAGTGCGCAAGGAGAAAGGTTTGCCCATCCTGGTGGAACTGCTGAGGATGGACAACGACCGCGTCGTCTGCTCCGTCGCCACTGCCCTGCGCAACATGGCGCTCGACGGACGCAACAAGGAGCTTATAGGTACACCCAAAGCAATTGATGATTTTTGGTCCCTCGATTTCTGTCACTATTATTAATCATTCTTACATACCCAGTTATGGTTTTGAATCTCAAAAGGTAGCATATTCAGCTATGTTGCAACATTTCAATTGAAGCACAATGGGAAAATACCTTATTGCAAACATTTAGCTTTGTACGTAACTCTGTTCTTCCTCAATACTCCAAGCTCTGTTGACTGTTAATTGCTCTTAGGGGGTCAGGTGTTCAGGTGGCTTATGCCTGGGGTGGACGCACACACAAATGAGTCAGTGAGCTTGCGTGTGTTTGCCCTGTATCTACAAAACAAATGACTGTGTCATCCCACAGGAAAGTACGCCATGCGAGATCTGATTAACCGGCTGCCTGGTGAAACTCCATCGGTGCTGTCAGATGACACGGTGGCGTCCGTCTGCTGCACCCTGCACGAGGTCACCAGCCGCAACATGGAGAACGCCAAAGCTCTGGCCGACAGCAGCGGCATCGAAAAGTTGGTGGATATCAGCAAAGGACGAGGCAAAGGGTGTGTTCTAGCAGGGGAGCGTTACGATGCTGTTGTGAAGTAAGAAAAAAAATAAAAATAAATAAAAGTGTGACGTGTGTGTGTTTTTCATTGTGGTGCAGGTACTCAATGAAGGTTATGAAAGCAGCTGCTCAGGTCTTGAACACACTGTGGCAGTACAGAGAACTGAGGAGTCTCTACAAACAGGTCAGACACTTGAGTGGGAAATAAAACATGTTAATATCACCATAACGTGCCTTTGAGACTTCCCGGATTTCATCGCCGAAAATCTGAGATTTTCCAATAAATGTCATTCTATTAAGTAGATGATGTGCTGTTAGAAATCCATATTGCTAAGGCTCCCACACTGTTTTTTTTTTCTTTAAAAAAAGATATATATAAATTAGACAGGGTGCTGACTGGGTGGACACTTGGCTAATGTTAGCATTTAATGAGCACATGGTGGACCTTAACTTAGCAACATGATGCAATTAGCATGCTGACTGTGTAATGTTTGATAAATATATTATCATATCAATTGATATTTCATTATGGGAGAGTGGACACAATTACATACATAATAAGAGGAAAATTAGAATACGTACTCTGCAACGAGTCACCGTTTTAGTTTCCATTGAAGGAAGACAATATTTTGGTAGTAATGTCGCTGCAAACATCAAAGGATTTCTTAACGGGGCAGTTACCCCAATAATGACAGCATGGACAGCAAATTCAGGGACACGTGCAAAATGTTCCATATGATTATGAAAATAGAATATACATGATCAAAATGACACCTTTTAGCAAATAAATTGTAAAATATTTTTGATTTAGTATCATTTAGCCACTTATTACACACACTGTAATTAACATTTGAAGCAACGTATCATTGTTATGGTATGTGTGCCAATGTTTGCCCACTTATAATACGACAAAGTTTTATTATTCTGCAAAATTTTCATGATCGAGTGATTCTGATGAGGACGCTTAACGCAATTCATCATGATAGTAGCCCTCATTACATTGGTTAACAGCAGATGTGGAGGGACCCAGTCACATGACTCTACTTTGACCAGTATTTATTTATTATTTTAACGGTCCCATAATTTGGGTATTTACACTTCCATAGAGTGACTCTCTAACATGGTCTAACTACAACCCCAATTCCAATGAAGTTGGGACGTTGTGTTAAACAGAAATGTTTAAATGTTAAATAAAAACAGAACACAAAGATTTTCAAATCATGTTCAACCTATATTTAATTGAATACACTACAAAGACAAGATATTTAATGTTCAAACTGATACACTTTATTGCTTTTAGCAAATAATCATTAACTTAGAATTTTATGGCTGCAACACGTTCCAAAAAAGCTGGGACAGGGTCACGTTGACCACTGTGTTACATCACCTCTTCTTTTAACAACATTCAATAAACGTTTGGGAACTGAGGACACTAATTGTTGAAGCTTTGTAGGTGGAATTCTTTCCCATTCTTGTTTGATGTACAGCTTCAGCTGTTCAACAGTCCGGGGTCTCTGTTGTCGTATTTTACGCTTCATAATGCGCCACACATTTTCAATGGGAGACAGGTCTGGACTGCAGGCAGGCCAGTCTAGTACCCGCGCTCTTTTACTACGAAGCCACGCTGTTGTAACACGTGCAGAATGTGGTTTGGCATTGTCCATGAAAAAGACATTGCTTGGATGGCAGCATATGTTTCTCCAAAACCTGTATGTACCTTTCAGCATTAATGGTGCCTTCACAGATGTGTAAGTTACCCATGCCTTTGGCACTAAGACAGCCCCATACCATCACAGATGCTGGCTTTTGAACTTTGCGTCCATAACAGTCCGGATGGTTCTTTTCCTCTTTGGCCCGGAGGACACGACATCCACAATTTCCAAAAACAATTTGAAATGTGGACTCGTCGGACCACAGAACACTTTTCCACTTTGCATCAGTCCATCTTAGATGAGCTCGGGCCCAGAGAAGCCGGTGGCGTTTCTGGGTGTTGTTGATAAATGGCTTTTGCTTTGCATAGTAGAGTTTCAAGTTGCACTTACGGATGTAGCGCCGCACTGTATTTACTGACATTGGTTTTCTGAAGTGTTCCTGGCCCATGTGGTGATATCCTTTACACATTGAGGTCATTTTTTGAAGCAGTGCTGCCTGAGGGATTGAAGGTCACGGGCATTCAATGTTGGTTTTTGGGCTTGCCGCTTACATGCAGTAATTTCTCCAGATTCTCTCTACCTTTTGATGATTTTATGGACCGTAGATGATGAAATCCCTAAATTCCTTGCAATTGTACGTTGAGGAACATTGTCCTCAAACTGTTCGACTATTTTCACACGCACTTGTTCATAAAGAGGTGAACCTCACCCCATCTTTGCTTGTGAATGACTGAGCAATTCAGGGAACCTCCTTTTATACCCAATCATGGCACCCACCTGTTCCCAGTTAGCCTGTTCACCTGTGGAATGTTCCAAACAGGTGTTTGATGAACATTCAACTTTCTCAGTCTTTTTTGCCACCTGTCCCAGCTTTTTGGAACGTGTTGCAGCCATAAAATTCTAAGTTAATGATTATTTGCTAAAAACAATAAAGTTTATCATATTGACAAGCTATTTAATCTTCAATATGAAGATTAAATAGCTTGTCTTTGTAGTGTATTCAATTAAATATAGGTTGAACATGATTTGCAAATCATTGTATTCTGTTTTTATTTGTTTAACACAACGTCCCAACTTCATTAGAATTAGGGTTGTATAAAAGTGTCAATTTCATTAAAAAAAAAAATACCTTAGTTTTGTCATACGAGTGTCTGGAAGAGTCAGAAAAAGACAGACCTGGACTTTCCTCCAAACACCTGTTGGCAATTTTTATGTAGAGCTCCAGTTGTGCAAAAAGTACTTAAAACATTGAGCAGTTGGACGTGTGCTTTCAAAAGTTTACCGAAGGTCAAATTAAGTTCACCTGTAAAGGTTGTAGTGCATTTTAGGTTCATCCTGAAATTTCACCCGAAAGCTAAATATCCCAAACTTTTTGCTGCGTACAGTATGTTGTGACTGAGATGCTTTGCTATTGCTATACTATACTCAATATACTTGCTTAACCCAAGTAATGACTCCATCAGACGTCCTTGATTTTTGCCACAGTAACTAGTTGAGACTTACTTAAAACTTGAACGTTAAGACTCAAAACTTATGATTTCCACCATCTGTCTTTGGAATGGGTGTAAACTGTGTGTGCAGGATGGATGGAACTACACCCACTTCGTCACACCAGTCTCTACTTTGGAGCGAGACCGCTACCGCTCGCAACCGACGCTCCCCACCAGCCCCATTCACATGTCCCCCGTCATTCAATCTGGTGAGAGAACTGCCTCTCTGAATAGATGCATTCCAGTTGACAGATCAGGACATCATCTACTGTACATCTTCTAATCTTCCTCAGGTGGTAGTGCTACATCCTCACCGGCGATGCTCGGGATCAGGAGGCACAGCTCCAACTACCCGAGAGCGCAGTCCTCTATGCAACTCGACACGTACTACGGAGATAACAGTTCACACAAACATCAGTACACAGGTTCGTATTAATTTGTGGGTCACAGGGAGCACTTTGGTATTCATGTGGGGACCTTCATATGTGCTATTATGGTGGCAATTTAAGCCCGGAATGTAAATACTGATGATGTCACACATGCTCCCTTGTGGCAAAAACCTCACTGGCGCCTATTGTTGGCAACCATTATGAAAGGTCTACATGAAAGGGTTAGGTCTACAATGATTCTACCTGTATTTTCTTTGTGGCCCTTTTTTCAGTTGTATTTCTTATTGTACAGCACTCTATGGTTTCATCAGATGACATGTAAAGTTTGTATTTATGATTTTTCAGGGTCAGAGAAGAAAGCTGCATATTTCATTGGCACATACAGCTCACAGTTTGGAGACGAGCTGAGAAGGGCCCAGGTAAGAACACAAAAGGTTTCTCATTCAAAGGTTATACAGAGGGTCTTCAGTGTACGACGGAATTTACCTATAACACAGAAGTACATTTATAATTAGAGAAAATATTTGTATGAAGAACCCTTTCAACCAGTAATATAAAACAATGAACTTAAAAACAGTAAGTACAACAGTAAATTGAGTGTTCCCTCTTGTGCCGCGTGATAATCCTGCCTTGAGATACAAGTAACTTGACTTATGAATTTTGAGATACGAGCCATCGTTTTTTTGTTGTTTTTTTTGCTTTGATTTATGAGTGCAAACTTCAGATACGAGCGCTATACAGTGGCAGTGAATTGAACTCATCTCAGAAGAAGCAGCAGATAGAATTAGTCAGCAATTCTCCCAAATAAAGGCTTCAAGCTGTTTATTGCCAGTCCCAGTTGAGGTTCACTGTCAAACAAAACAAAGAGAATTGCACATTGTGTATTTAAAACAACCGCATAGCTTAGCCTTTAAGTCTGATGACTTAATGCTAATGCTAACACATACGGGGATATCTCAATAAATTAGAATAGTGTCAAAAACTGAATTTCGTTAGGTAGTTCAATTAGAAAAGTGAAACTCATAGAGATCCACTACACTCACTCAGTGAAATATTTCAAGATTTTTTTTATATGTATAATTTTGATAATTGTAGCTTACAGAAAACGAAAACCCCACATTCACAATCTTTAGATACTAGAATATTACAAAACAAACAAGAAACAATGGAAACTGTTTTTAATGTAGAGATTAGGTAGGAATTTGCTCTCAGAAAAACGTTTTCCCAAGTGTTTCATTAAACAAAAAAAGAGTGACGAAAAAAGTTAAAATTCTTTACATTTAATTATGTCATTACTGTATGTTTTTATGAAGTACAAAATCGCTGAGGTCCGGACTGTCAGAAATTGAGGACTGAGTATTTTTTACACTGAGTCTTTATTGGTGTTGTCATCATGGGACTTGTTGTTGTGCCCATTGTTCTCTCGTCGCTCAATCCCTCTGTCCTGTTTTCTCTCTACCCTTTGTCCGTCCATCTCAACCCAACAGTCACCCCACAGAGCCTGAGGTCTGATTGAGGTTTCTTCCTTAGAGGGAGTTTTTCCTTGCCTCTGTTGCCAAGTGCTTGCTCATGTGGGTTTAAATTGGTTTTCCTTAATGTATGAGGAGTGCACTTCTTGACGTGCTCAATGTGAGAAGTGCCTTAAGATAACCTCCGCAGTCAATTGGCACAATATAAATAAAATTGACTGGCGTTGAAACATCCATTTGCTTTTCCAGCACCCAGAGCCATTGTACGATGAAGCAGACAGGAAGAACTACAACAGACTGTACCTGTCATCACCGCAAGACTATGGAGTGGAGCGGTACGAGGACGACCCAGTCCACCTGACCCCGTCATCTCCTGATGGCTACATCGACCAGCCACTCCCATTCAAAACCAACACCAACTATGTGGACTTCTACTCCACCACACGAAGGCCTTCAAACAGGTCCAACAAGTTCACCGGATCCCCCGACTCCTGGGTGTAAAAATAAAACATTTGCCTGTGAACATCTGTGGTTGAAAGGTGTGCAAGAGTGCTAAGAAATCTGGGCTTGAAATATCAGCTAATATTAAACCACGTTCCTTAGACTAGTCCTAAAATATGAACCATAATGGCATCAGGTAGCATCTGTCTCACGCTGGTGAGCTTTAGAAGTAAGGAGCCAGTTACCAACTGATGTCCAAAAAGCTTATTTCTCTGAAGTCATTATTAGGCTCCAATGAGGGTGTCGGTGGAAGGTACGCTTAGAAAGCCGAGCCTGACATCATGTTTGTCTAATGCAATCATTTTCTCTGCGGTACAATTGTGCAGTCTATTGGTTTCATAATGTGAATATAATGGGGAGGTGGGGGTGACCCAGGACAATTAGGTGGAATTTAAAAGGGGATTCAGCAGCATCATTCATGTGACTCTGTCATCACCAAACTTGATAAGAGTCATCCCAAAAATATTTAATAATAAAGGGTTTCAGACCCAGGTTTGAAGACGACAAACTCACTGATGAGCGTCCTCACTTTGGGACCTAAAAGCAGAACTCATCGCTTTTATGTCTGTTGGCCAAAAGTGCAGTAGTATATCATTAAATATGTGGAAAAATATCTATTTGTATAGATACAATGTTGGAACCGTCCTGTTGAATTGTTGTATTTAATCTGTAAAACTTTATATGTGACCATGTGAGGAAGATTTTTTATATTATTTATGAATTATTTATTATTGATTTACCTGTGACTTGACCAAGCTAACAAAGCTGTCTGTTCTGTCCAAATCACTGATGAAGATTATGTGCAATGTTACAAATGGAAATACTGTATATGATAGGGGGAAAAAGATGTGATCAAATGATAATAAAAACCTCTAAATTATTTCTTTGCCTTAACCTCAACAGTTTCGTGCACTGACTCCTCCTCATCATAACAGCCCACATTTGGTCGTCATGGTGACTGCAGTTCAAGATACCAAGTTCTTTTCCAGGAACATCTGGATCAACAATTCTGATGCATAATATATCTTAGATAAAAGATGGGGATTCTTATATTAATGAGAAATGATGTACTCTTAGGCAATCATCTCCATGTCATGAAGCTTGACAGTTTAGCAAACCTCTTTCAAGGCAACGCCACATAGAATTGGGCTAAGAGGTCCCAGGGATAAACTAGTTCGCTGAAACTTTGGAAAGAGCTGCAGGACACAAAACAGAGAAACTACCGGTAAGTCCTGAATTTAAAGACAACGTCTAGGACACTAGGACACACGAAGCTACAGAAAGACAAAACAGAGCTGAAGTCTTGAAACTTAGATTAGCTCCCTTGGCGAGCGGAACAAGGTAATTTTCTTGGTGCTTATGTTGATTTGTACTGTTTTTTTTTGGTTTTATTTTTTTTACAGTGTATAGTGACTGCAAATGGGGTCTGATGGTGTGAAAACGACACCTGTTTAGTCAGATGAGGGACAGCTACAGTAATTAACATTTATCATGCTGGAGCCGTGAGAATGCTTTTCCCCGGCCTCATTTTGTCATGTGGGTACTCATTAAACCTGACGCTAGAACACAGCGGCTTTTTATATAGAATGCAGTGGGGCCATGAGACTCAAAACCGATTTCAGCAAGACAAAAAAAACATGGTGTTTATAGTTGATTAGAGTTCTTGAACCTAGAGATATCCGCCAACAGACATCACCCATCATTTTTAAGATTTTGTTTCTTTTAATGTACTGTACTTTCTTTTCTCACGGCTCCTTTCCAGCCACAGAGATTGCACACGCTTTCACAGGCTGCACAGAAGCTGCCTCTGAGTCGGCATAATGACCATAAGCCACGCGGCAGGACAATTTTCCCTCCTTTGAAATTCAGCGGGACAACGCGCCCCTGAGGGAACTGAAGGGTGCACCAGAGCCGCACAACTCGCACCGGTCCCCGTGGATGAATTTTACACCATCTCACCATGTGACGTGTGGCAGGCAAAAGGCTGACAGCCGCCCGTTGTTGTGCTGGACCTCCGCCGGCTTGTCTAACTGCTGTCGGGCTGGCAATGTGCTCGAGTCGACTTTAAACATTACAATTCACAGATTATGTTTTTTCTTTGGGTTGTGGGCATAGTTTCATGGCCAATTGCACGCTATACTTGTACAACTGGGTGAAGTTATTCATGAAGAAGGAAGTGGCAATTCTGCCAAATGGCCACAGCGCCGAATAAAGGCACTTGGTGTGCAGGCCCCCACCACGTGAAGTCACGGGGCTAGTTCTTAACCCCGCCCACAAAATCAGGTAAATTTAGAAGGAAGCCATATCTCAACATTTCCGTACTATATTGTTCGCAGTCTTTGTTTTCCGGACTTCAAACTTATTTGATATATTCAGAAACAAGACACAAAAATGAGTTTGGTTGCACTTCAAATTAAAAATTGAATCCTGTGCTGTATTTCTTCATGAACATCTTAAAATTTAAATTGCTTCATTCACTTGCTCCATGTAATGCAGCCCTATGGGGGGCACAAGTCAGTACAAACTGTAGGCCGGTCCCAAGCCCGGATAAATGCAGAGGGTTGCGTCAGGAAGGGCATCCGGCTTAAAACTTTGCCAAACAAATATGAGCGTTGATCCAAAGAATTCCATACCGGCTCGGTTGTGGCCCGGGTTAACAACGTACGCCACCGGCGCCGTCAACATCCAGGGCGCCGTTGGAAATTCAGCTACTGTGGGTCGAAAGCACAGAACCTTGAACTGAATGTGGGGATTTTGAATGTTGGGACTATGACAGGAAAATATCGGGAGTTGGTTGACATGATGATTAGGAGAAAGGTTGATATATTGTGTGTCCAGGAGACCAGGTGGAAAGGCAGTAAGGCTAGAAGTTTCGGGGCAGGGTTTCAATTATTTTACCATGGTGTAGGTGGGACGAGAAATGGAGTAGGGGTGATTTTAAAGGAAGAGTTAGCTAAGAATGTCTTGGAGGTGAAAAGAGTGTCAGATCGAGTGATGAGGCTTAAACTTGAAATTGAGGGTGTTATGTATAATGTGATTAGTGGCTATGCCCCACAGGTAGGATGTGACCTAGAGGTGAAAGAGAAATTCTGGAAGGAGCTAGATGAAGTAGTTCTGAGCATCCCAGACAGAGAGAGAGTCGTAATTGGTGCAGATTGTAATGGACATGTTGGTGAAGGTAATAGGGGTGATGAAGAAGTGATGGGTAAATACGGCATCCAGGAAAGGAACCTGGAGGGACAGATGGTGGTAGACTTTGCAACAAGGATGCAAATGGCTGTAGTGAACACTTTTTTCCAGAAGAGGCACGAGCATAGGGTGACCTACAAGAGCAGAGGTAGAAGAAGCACGCAGGTGGATTACATCTTGTGCAGACGATGTAATCTGAAGGAGGTTACCAACTGTAAGGTAGTGGTAGGGGAGAGTGTCGCTAGACAGCATAGGATGGTGGTGTGTAAGATGACTCTGGTGGTGGGGAGGAAGATTAGGAAGACAAAGGCAGAGAAGAGAACCATGTGGTGGAAGCTGACACAGGACGAGTGTTGTGCAGCTTTTCGGGAAGAGGTGAGACAGGCTCTCGGTGGACGGGAGGAGCTCCCAGAAGACTGGACCACTGCAGCCAAGGTGATCAGAGAGGCAGGCAGGAGAGTACTTGGTGTATCTTCTGGCAGGAAAGGAGAGAAGGAGACTTGGTGGTGGAACCTCACAGTACAGGAAATCATACAAGGAAAAAGGTTAGCTAAGAAGAAGTGGGACACTGAGAGGACCGAGGAGAGGCGAAAGGAATACATTGAGATGCGACACAGGGCAAAGGCCAAACAAGAGGCATATGATGACATGTATGGCAGGTTGGACACTAAAGAAGGAGAAAAGGATCTATACAGGCTGGCCAGACAGAGGGATAGAGATGGGAAGGATGTGCAGCAGGTTAGGGTGATTAAGGATAGAGATGGAAATATGTTGACTGGTGCCAGCAGTGTGCTCGCTAGATGGAAAGAATACTTCGAGGAGTTGATGAATGAGGAAAATTAGAGAGTAGAAGAGGCAAGTGTGGTGGACCAGGAAGTGGCAATGATTAGTAAGGGGGAAGTTAGAAAGGCATTAAAAAGAATGAAAAATGGAAAGGCAGTTGGTCCTGATGACATTCCTGTGGAGGTATGGAAGCATCTAGGTGAGGTGGCTGTGGAGTTTTTGATCAGCTTGTTCAATAGAATTCTAGTGCGTGAGAAGATGGTGCCGATTTTTAAGAACAAAGATGATGTGCAGAGCTGTGGGAACTATAGAGGAATAAAGTTGATGAGTCACATAATGAAGTCATGGGAAAGAGTAGTGGAGGCTAGACTCAGGACAGAAGTGAGTATTTGCGAGCAACAGTATGGTTTCAGAGTTGGAGGTGGCGGAAATGAAGATGTTGAGGTTCACTTTTGGAGTGACCAGGTTGGATAAAATTAGAAATGAGCTGATCAGAGGGACAGCCAAGGTTTGATGTTTTGGAGACAAAGTTAGAGAGAGCAGACTTCGATGGTTTGGACACGTCCAGAGGAGAAATAGTGAGTATATTGGTAGAAGGATGATGAGGATGGAGCTACCAGGCAAGAAAGCTAGAGGAAGACCAAAGAGGTTGATGGATGTCATGAGGGAAGACATGATGGCAGTTGGTGTTCGAGAGGAGGATGCAGGAGATAGGCTTACATGGAAAAGGATGACGCGCTGCGGCGACCCCTAATGTGACAAGCCGAAAGAAAACAAGATTCACTCGCTCCATGTAAGTGCAGTGTAAAACAAACCTCTCTTGTGGAAACTAACAAAATTACAAGAAATTGCTCCCTTGGCCTATTAGAAAACATAAAAACATAAATTGTAAAAAAAAAAAAAAAAAAAATCTAAAAGTAAACCCCTTTTACCCAAACTGTATGATTCAATCCAGTAATTAACAAGAAATTAAAAATGCAGTTCTCATGATATGCTATGACGGTTGATGTAACCTTTTTTTCTTTTCTTTTATTCAAATACACACCACTGAACTGCATGCACCTTGTCACCATGTCCTCAAATACAGCAGTGCATAGTCGCTCCATTTTCCGGACACAAGAGGGAGCACAAAAACAAACGCCACCTTAAAGATGTTTCACTTGCATACCTTCAAATGTCCATCCATCAGTCCATTTTCTGTTGTGCTTTTGAGTAAGCCGTAGTACCACAGAGATGTTCCAAAGGAGCTTCATTTTCATACCTTGCAACTCAATACTGGAAGACATTAAGAGTCACCCACTCCAAGCGCAATACAGAGAGAAAAAAACAGGTTGTTCAAGTAAGAGTGACCAGTTTTTAATATCTTAAGACATCTGTGCAACATTGTTCCAAATGTTACATCACTGCATGATCTGTAATGTGTCTCAATATTTACAAAAATGCTGCATACATCAAACCATTAAAAAAAAAAAAAGTCTCAACAATATCAAAATAATGGACTCTTGACAAACTATACTGTATATCTAGGCCACATTAATGCAGAACAAACTGGAGCAATCAAGTGCACATCATACTTCACACATCTCATCTGTTAAGTATATATTAGTGAGGCAATATATACTCACAGGAAAAATAAAATACTGACAATGGGAGGTTGGAAGAGGATGATTCAAACCAAATCAAAGGACAAAAAGTAGTGATCAACACACACCTCCACACAACAGCTTTTGAGTTGGAGCACACATAAGGCTCCTGCATGTCAACACACACGGGAGACAGAATGAACTTTACCCAAAGAGTTTTGTGTTCACCGAGACACCTGGAGGATTTCCTCGACATCGATCACGGTGATGCACCTTAAAGCCGACACTTTGAGGACGTCCACTGGTCGGTGGGGATGCCACGTTTAGATTTAGCCACATGGCTGCAACCAAATGTTTTCAAGCTGCACAGGTTGCCTCATACGGTACAAGCGTGTGTTTGTTTGCAGTGATTCAGTCTGACCTTAAGGCTCCTCTGTAGTTTTGTTCCAGAAGGAACATAAACACCTTCGCTTGTTGGAGTGGAAGTCCTAGTGTGGAAGCATACACGTACACGACTTGGACAGGACAGGTCAAGTAATGTTGCTCTTTTCAGAGGTTTAACACTGAGGCAGTACCAGCAAAATGATATTCTTGAAATGTACGGAAACATGATGACTCTTGTGAGCATCTTCAATAGCAAGATGGTGGCATTGTTAGAGGCGAGCTTTTGATCTTCACTCATTGGTTTATTGCACTTGTTTCATTCTGTAGTGATTTCAGCTTGTTGGCCATAATGTGACTGAACAAGCCATGGCCTCTACTTGGTAGTGTAACACGACATTTATTACCAACATAGACAGCAACCGCCTTCTTTCTCACATAAGCATTTTCATAAATAAAACATTATGGAACAAAAACAAGAAGCCTTGCTGTCCAAGTGTCTTCTGTTAAGTTCACTTCTTAAATAAAACAGGGGACCTTAGGAATGAATACGTGAGCTATACTTCTGTTAAAACAAAACATACATATACACATATAAGGCTTGAGTTCTTAACTCTTGGTAGTGTTATTGCCATCTAGGATATTTGTAAAGCTTAAAATAAATATGAAGAACTGTACAGGAATAATTTACAACAAGCAAACTGGAGAAAACTAAACAAGGCCCCTAAATGTGTGAATATTTCACCCCTCGAGTGTTAATTTTGCTCATCGTTAATGTGAACTAAAAAAGGGGAAAAAATGACATTCGAATGACAATATTTCGGCCAAAACGAAACAATCCACAAAAAAAAGCAATTTGTACTTGAGAGAATCACTATGACCGCAAATATTTAACTTAAAACAAAATTTAAAATAATTCCCCATATTTTCAAAGGCAGGAAACTCAGGAAATGCAAGAAAGTTCACAATGATGATGACGATAATTCTGCTTTGTGACGATTTAGCAACATTCGTGCTTGCGGAAAGGCTGAACACTTTCTGCTGGTAAAGTTCATTCTGTATTTTTTTTTTTCGTGTACACTTTCAGGTATGAAGTAACAGAACTTTTTCGCGGCCGTTGTACAAAAACAAACTCAAAGCAACGGTCGTAGTTCTTGTCATATAAAAGCTGTTTTCGTATTTATCGCGTACGTGCGGTCTGATGCAAACGCACGTCTGAATAGAAACCAAGACATTGGTACACTTCTGCTTTGTTTTTGTACAACAAAAGATAAAATGTGCATTAGATACGCTTGTACATTACATTTTACAGTATTTACATACATTTCTTAATAATATGACATTTCAGGATTATCTATTTACATCATGAAAATGTATCAGAAATATTTGGACTGTCTATTTGTCTTAAATATGTAAGGTAATGCTCATAGCTTTTTTTTGTTGTCTTTTTAAGATCTTATCCTAGAAAAAAATAGTTACTTCAGTAAGCTGTAGACAAATTGGAACATTTTTGATGGTTCTTTCCATTTCTTTCTTCTTACTACAGTAAAAATGATCATTGGATGTTCCAGCACCTCAAAAGTCAAGTCTATGATGACGTCACGGAACAGCGAAGGAACACACAGCGTCAATGTGTAGCACCTGGGATAGCTCAGACGGCAGCGAGGAGGTGAGGAGGATGACACATTCATTGCTATCTGGAGATCTTCCTCCTCTTCGGCTTGGGCATCTTCACCTGTCGATCTCTTGACGGGATCTGATGACAGGGAGAAGAAGAATGTGACGGTGCACTAAGCAACACAAGAAAAAAAAAACCTATAGGTCGGCCACTGGACTCACCGTGCCCGATATTTTGTCCAGCTCGCTCATGGCCTCGTGGATAGCAGCTTCCAAGTGATTATTCAGTTTCCCCGGCCTGCTGAACAAACGGATAACATTGTTGACATTCAGCCAAGTCTGGTGGGATGTACTCCCGTTTGAGGTCGTGTGGTTGCGACAACCAATGACGAGTCTACTTACTTCAAGCCTCTTTTAGCAACTCGATCAAGTGCCTCCAAGTCGTGTGTTAAAGTTTTTAGCTTCTCTGGCTCTACCTGGGTGGACACAAGACGAAACTTCATTAACTGTTCATCCAACAGCTGTTCCTAATGATTATTTATCACAATAAATCAGATAATCTTAAATAGCAATACTAGCCATCTAGGATAAAAGACATCTCCTAAAAATTAATCACATCCACCATTTGTATAATCTGAATTGCATAACAGAAATTTGAACAGTATTTTACAAGTGGGAATGTGGCTGCGTTCAGAATTAACCAATCACATTAAAACTCATGTTGAATTGGCAGTCAGCACATACCCGCCACTATTTAGAAGGCCTCGGATTAAGCACAAATAAAGTTCAGATGCTCTAGTAGGCTTTTCCTGACATTTTTGTAGTCACATTTTAAAGCACATGTCATTGTCTGCAAAGAGCTTCCACAGCATGAGAGGGATCTGACTGTTCAAAGGTAATCAGCAAGGAGAAGGGTACAAAAGAATTTCCGAGGCTTTAAATATACCATGGAACACAGTAAACAGTCATCAAAAAGTGGAGAAAATAAAGCACAACAGTGACATTATCAAGTACTGGACAACTGGACGTCCATCCAAAATTAATAAAAAGACGAAAACTAGTCAGGGAGGCTGACTAACCCAACCATATTGAAGGAGCTGCAGGAATTTATGGCAATACACATACATATAACAGCCAAAATTCAACCTCACCCCAAAAATTTGTAACAATAAAAATAAAAAAAGGAATAAATAAGACAAAATATATTAAGCAAATAGAAATAATTTTTGTAAATCTAATTGACCTAAAACAGGACAATTTCAGTCTAATTTCATGTCAAGACGGGGAAAATCTGCTGTTCCTGCTGTGCGCGCCTTGGCCTCTTAGGGACAGTGTGGCGCGATGCATGCATAAAAAAATAAGACAAAGTATGGAGCTACACGTTTGCAGTAAACAAAAAACACAGTAAAACACTTGTTTTTCAAAGATTATGAAGAATATATGCCTGACTATTTTTACCCGTATGTATGTGTTACTATGGAGTTTGTGTATAAACATTCGTTATTTGAAGGTAAATCCCACCTGTGATCTAATGCATCAATGGGGGTTTCCATTGACTGTTAGCATTAAACTAAACACACAAAAAAGAATTACACCTGTTTTACATTTAAATACACATGATAGTTTTGGATATCGCCAGCTTAACTCGTTTAGTGCCAGCCGTTTTCAGAAAAGAAAACCCCTTGGGTCCCAGACGTTTTTGAGGATTTTGAGCGACTTTTAAAGGCTTACAGAATATTTTGTTCAATGATTATATTCATACCAAATCTACCAAATTAAAGGATGAGCTCTCTTCTTTCAGCAGAAAAAAAGCTAGATCCTGGCCTTTTCCATTCTTTAGTTATGTGGAGTGAAACAGGTAAATTTTACGTTTTTTGGTCACGTCTCACAGATTATGGAGATAATCAGCTTTTTGTGAAAAGCAACATTTATGCAACAGTAACTTTGACGCTTAAATATTTTTTTTGCTTTTTGTCACATTACGCGTTTTCATTGCATAATCCAGCTAAAACAACATTTAGCTTTTGATTGCAAAATAATCACATATTTAGCTATATAATGCGCTGTGAGTGACGCGAACTGACCGGATATCACATCAGTCATGACGCGTCATGTTTCCTGGCTGTTGACATGGCGACCGTGATCCTCATCATACAAGAGCTGAGACGATCTTTATGTCTCAAAAGTGTTCTCTGTCAATTGACTGTATGTTGTCGTACTAGAGCGGCTCCGACTACCGGAGACAAATTCCTTGTGTGTTTTTTGGACATACTTGGCAAATAAAGATGATTCTGATTCTGATTATAACACATTTCTGACACAAACACACCATTGTACCAACTATCACAATACATATTCTGTGAATCATTTACATATACATTTGTCTCTGAGTGCAAAAATACTCCAGCTCGTCTGACTTCCAACCTGTCTGCGCCGCTCATTAGTGCATGTCAGGCTATAAGGCTGTTTCAAATCTAAAAATGGTGCATCGCTGCCCTCTGCTGGCGGTTTCGCTATTAGTAGGCTGTTGAATGTGTCCTCCACCACTTCCCGTGAAGAAACATGAACTACGTATTAATACGTGCTCGGCACCCAATAGATGGGTTTAAAACTACGTATTAATACGTGTTAGGCACTAAATGAGTTAACTCATTCACTGCCAGCCTTCCCAGTTAACATGGATATTTGACTTCTAAAGCCGTCAATGGCAGTGAATGTGTTTGAACAGTATTACACTTGGTGTGTCATTAAACGGTTTAAAGAACATTGGCAGAGATTGTGTTTGTGTGTGTGTCACGCACGTGCACACACAACCATAAGAGTCTGCGTGTCACTTTCAGTCACTTATGTACTAAAAATACCCTAATACGTTACATGGTCTCGTGCTGGACCACCTCAAGAGTGTCACAGGTCCCCTGCTGGACGCCCTGCAGTTTGCCTACCAAGCGAACAGGTCTGCGGATGATGCAGTCAACATGGGACTGCACTTCATCCTAGAACACCTCGACAGTGCAGGGACCTACGTGAGGATCCTGTTCGTGAACTTCAGCTCAGCGTTCAACACCATCAACCCTGAACTCCTTTCATCCAAGCTTCTCCAGCTCAGCGTCTCACCTGCCATCTGCCAGTGGATTTACAGCTTTCTGACGGGCAGGACACAGCAGATCAGGCTGGGGGAGGCCACCTCATCCACACGCAGCATCAGCACTGGGGCGCCCCAAGGTTGTGTCCTCGCTCCGCTGCTCTTCTCTCTACACGAACGACTGCACCTCAGCGAACCCGACTGTCAAACTCCTGAAGTTTGCAGATGACACCACTGTCATCGGCCTCATCAAGGACGGTGACGAGTCTGCATATCGACAGGAAGTGGAGCGGCTGGAGCTGTGGTGCGGCCGACACAACCTGGAGCTGAACACGCTCAAGACTGTAGAGATGATCGTGGACTTCAGGAGGCATCCATCGCCACAGCTGCCCCTCACGTTGTCCAGCTGCCTTGTGTCAACCATCGAGACCTTCAAGTTCCTGGGAATTACAATCTCTCAGGACCTGAAGTGGGCGACTAACATCAACTCCGTCCTCAAAAAGGCCCAGCAGAGGATGTACTTCCTGCGGCTTCTGAGAAAGCAAGGCCTGCCACCGGAGCTGCTGAGACAGTTCTACAGAGCGGTAGTCGAATCAGTCCTGTGTTCTTCCATCACAGTCTGGTTTGGTGCTCCTACAAAAAAGGACAAAACTCCAACTGCAACGGACAATCAAAACTGCTGAAAGGATTGTCGGTACCCCCCTACCCACCATTGAGGACTTACACGCTGCCAGAACTAAGACAAGGGCGTGCAAAATCCTCTCGGACCCTCCGCACCCCGGTCACCAGCTCTTCCAGCTACTTCCCTCAGGTAGGCGCTACCGATCAATGCAAACTAGAACTAGTAGACATTCCAACAGCTTCTTCCCTCTTGCGATCAACTTCTTAAACACCTAACCTATAATTCCATTACAACAAGCTGGCAATTTTTTTGACTTGAGTTCGTTGTCACATTTCTGTGGGGCCAATTATGTATTACTCGTGCACTCACTGTAGTTGTCTCGCCATGCTGCACTATTTGCATATACTGGCCACTCATGCCAGAGTAGCATCTGCTCCATTGCACACTGTTTGAGGAGTATCTGTAACATTTGCACAACCAACATTGTCCCAGATTATCGCACTACTCGTCACTTTAAACCGCATACACTCCTTGAAGTCTCAGCACCCCTTGCACAATGGTCATTGCACCGGTCTATTGCAATATTAGTCATTCGAACTGCTCTAAGTGCTAGAGGACTCTGCATCTTTTTGCACAATTGTTTTTTGTCAATGTCTCTGTCTCCAAAGTGTTCTGTAAATTGACTGTCTGTTGTACTAGAGCGGCTCCAACTACCGGAGACAAATTCCTTGTGTGTTTTGGACATACTTGGCAAATAAAGATGATTCTGATTCGGATTTAATATAAAACGAAACTATTACTGTTCCATTCGGCAATATTTTTGTACCTTTGGATTTTGTCACTTTGTGACATTTAAAATGTTAGAAAACGTATAAAACTTATCTTTTCCCACCCGATCTCGATCAGCTGAAAATCACGTGATTGAAAATCGGGGTCGATCGGATCGGGACATCCCTAGTACAAACACAACACTGTTTATCACCAAGAGAACGCCATACTTTGTACAGTGAAGCATGGTGGTGGTAGCGTCATGCTTTGGGGCTTTTCTTCAAATGGAACTGGAGCTTTAGTCTAGGTGGCGGGAATTACTAACAGTTCTAAATACCTGTCACTGTTAGCAAGAAAAAACCTTCAGGCTTCTAATAAGAAGCTAAAGATGAAGAGGAACTTTAGCTCTCAGCATGACAAATGACCCAAAGTACATAGCCATATAAACAAAAGTATGGCTTCACCAGAGGAAGAATAACTCATTTAGTGCCTCGTACTTAATACGTTTTTTAGAATTGAACATTCAGTGGCAACAATGTATTTATATGTCTTTTACTTTTTTTCACAGGGAGGGCAGCGGGAGAGTCTGATGCTTCACTCCTATCATTGTCATGCTAGAAGACAATGTTAATGAGGCAGAATCACCAGCAGATGGGAGCAACGCACCATTTTAGAATCAAGATCAGTCACACATTTCAATGTGTGAGGAGGAGGAAATGGTGGCGGTCACAGGCTGCAAATAAGACTAGTTGAAGCATTTTAGACTCAAAGAGACAATGTATACAGTATGAGTTGTGGTAGTTGGCAGAAGCATGTTTGTGTCATGAATGTGACAAAATACGACAGAGATCTTGGATGTATGACGCGGACCACGTTTGCTATATACGGAGCTCCTCTAAACAATACGTGTCCATGACTGACGTGACATCCGGTGAGTAGTGTCACTTGGCGCGTGCATATCAGTAAATACATTTTGGTATCAAAAGCCATTCCTAAATTTTGTTTTAGCTGGTTCATGGAATAAAACTACTGTTCAGATGTTAGGAGTGTCACAAAAGCAAAAACTAATTGCATAAAAGTCTTAGTATTTTCCATATTGTTTTGTAAAAAAAAAATAATAATAATAAAATAAAATAAATTCCTCTGGTTTCTGGGAAAAAACATCTGAATTTAGTAAAACCTACCAACATTCTACTGCTGAAAATAGTCTTTGGCTACTAAGCTACGGAAAAAGGGAGAAACTTTTTTTTTCCTGGTGAAAGAAGGGAGTCCTTTCCTTCATTTGGTAGATTCGGTGCATAAATAATCGTAGAACACAATGGGAGCGTTTGCTGTCGTCACCGAATGGTCACATGTCGTGTCAGTTGGCAAAAAGCGGACTAAGTCAACGGCCAGTTATTAAGACTTATTTTCATTAATTAATAAATGGTAGTGTTGTGTTGCGTTATGGGCTGTATATACAGATTTGATCACAATGATTCTAAGAGCTTTTACGGCATCCGAATGAAACCTGAACCTCATTTAAAGCTTCACAGGCAGCTATTACGTGAAGAGGAACCTACACTGACCGATCATGTTTGCTTTCTGCACTTTATATAATAGTAAGAAACTTAACTTTATTTTAACTTGCTTGGCAATATAATATTACAATATTAAATATCACATTGTTTATATTTAAAGTTTTTATTTTCATATTTTGCACAAGAGCAATGACCAGCTAATAACTTGCAACTTACTCTTAAATATTTGACGCCTGCTTTACTTTTGGTTATATGTTACCTTTTATAGTAGGCCTACTATCGTATACAAATTACAAAAGGGATATGAGTCTTGTACTTTAACCAAATATGCTACGTATTGAGACCTTTTGCCGTCTGAACATTTTCCAGTCAACAACTGAATGATTAACACTTACATTGTCTAAAATGGCTTTCACTCTAGGGGCTGTCTTTTCTGATAATGGCTGGCAATGAATGAGTTAAGGATTTGGAATGGGCCAGCCAGAGTCCAGACCTGAATCCGATCAATCTGTGGGTGATCTCAACAGGGCTGTGCAAGGGCAATCCCCTTGCGAGCTGACAGATTTGTAGCATTTTTTGCAAGAATGGGGAGAAAAAATAAATAAATCACCACATCAAGATGTGCCGCACTGATCGACTCCTACCAAAAAGACTGAGAAAAGTGATAAAAGTCAAAGGTGCTGCAACAAAGTATAAATTTTGAGAGGGGGCATATTTATGCAACCTGTAACATTTTTTAAAATTTTCCCCTTAAAACGATTTCAGTTTGTTTTTCAACCGAGTACTACAAGGTATATGGTTGCATTAAAGGTGGTAGTTATCTTGGTCTCATTTTTACATCACAAAAACCTGCCACTTGAACAGGGGTGTGTAGACTTTTTATATCAACTGTATATACATTTATAAACACGGCTTCAAAATTATTTTGCAAATATGCTCCTGATTTTCCTAAATTTTCAACACAAATGACAATACAATTCAGCATAAGTAATCAACCGTTAAGAGTATAATTTGAATGTTTCTTTAAAAAAATAATAATAAATTGCACTCTCAAATTAATATAAATTTTAATATAGAACTGAAAACAGTAATTTGTGGAATTAACTGAAATAAGGTATTTCAAACTGAAACATCTTAGTGGTTGTTACATTTTAAAATATGACTCCTTATTTGATAGCATCTTCACAATTCTTGCACACATTGGACTTTTGAGTTTTTGGAGAGATTCTGCTTGAATTTGTTTGCAGGATGTCCGAATAGCCTCCCAGAGCTGCTGTTTGGATGTGAACTGCCTCCCACCCTCACAAATCTTCTCCGTAGGGTTAAAGCCAGGGAAGGAGGGGGGCCACACATGAGTTTCTCTCCTTTTATGCACATAGCAGCAAATGATGCAGAGGTATTTCTTGCAGGATGAGATGGTGCATTGTCATGTTTAATGATGATTTTGTCACGCAAGCATGGTTTCTTTTTGAACCATGGAAGAAAGTGGTCAGTCAGAAACACCACATACTGTTAAGGTCATTTTAACACCTTCAGGTATCCTACAGGGGCCGACCCGTTCTCTCCCCCTCGAATCTGACTCAAAACATTACTTCGCTGCCACCTTGCTGATATCGCAACCTTGTTGGAGCATGGTGTCCCTCCATTACTCCATACATCTGAACAAGAACCCTATGGTCACTAAGGCGGAGCTACAGTGTTCCCTTGCTGAGATAGGAGAACCATCCAGAAGGTCAACCATTGCTAATGGACTCGACAAATCAGGGCTTTATGGTAGTGGCCAGACGGAAGTCACTTCTCACTAAAAGACACATGGCAGCCCGCTTGGAGTTTGCCAAAAGCCACCTTAAGGATTCTCAGACAGAGAGAAACAAAATTCTCTGGTATGATGAAACCAAAATAGAAAATTTTTGGCCTGAATTGCAATCGTCATATCTGGAGAAGAAGAGGTACTGCTCATCACCTGGCTAACACCATCCCTAGTGTGAAGCATGGTGGTGGCAGCAGCACACTGTAGGGCTGTTTTTCTGCTGCAGCAACTGGACGACAATTCCGCACAGAGGGTAAGATGACAGCTTCCAAATATGGAGAAATTCTTGAAGAGAACTGGCTCCAGAGTGCTCTCGAAATCAGACTAGTGTGTCGATTCACCTTCAAAAACGCCAATGATCCAAAGCACACAGCCAAGATAAAGGAGTGGCTTCAAGAGCAGCCTGTGAATGTCCTTGAGTGGCCCAGCCAGAGCCGGGAATTGAATCCAATCGAACATCTCTGGAAAGACCTAAAAACGGCTGTCCACCGACGCTGCTCATTCAACCTGACTGACCTTGAGAGGATCTGTGGAGAAGAATGGGAGAAAATGCCCCAAAACAGGTGTGCCAAGCTCATACAGAAAAATTTTATGTAGATTTTTTTAAAACTATAAAATCAGCTTTAGAAAAAAATCTGTAACATAGCAAAATGTGGAAAAAGTGAAGGGGTGTGAATACTTTCTGGTGGCACTGTAAAAGGAGAGAAACTCATGGTGTGACTCCTATCCTTCCTTCATCTCAACCCGGTTGAGAACCTTTGGAGCATCCTTAACCAAAAGATCTATGAGGGTGGGAGGAAGTTCACATCCAAACAGCAGGCTCTTGGAGGCTATTCTGACATCCTTCAAAGAAATTCAGGCAGAAACTCTCCAAAATTCAAATTCTCAAAATTATCCAATGGATTTAACAAATGTGAAGCTGCTATTAAGGAGTCCTATGTTAAAATGTAACTTGACCTGTGAAGATGTTTTTAATTGAAATTGCTTTTGAGTTCAGTAAATGAGACCTTCTAATGCTGCAAATTAAAAATATTTTCTGTTCTTTGCAACTTACTAAAATTATACTACTATAAAACATTTTGAAACTCTGTTGTGCATAATCTTTTGGAAGAGTGCGATTTAAGTTAATTTGAATTTGCATTGACGACAGGCACATCTCAATACATGTGTGAAAAGCTTAATTTTCTTAGAAAGTTCAATTCAAAAAGTGAAACTCATAGAAACAAATATTTTCCGATATATATATATGTATACATACACACACATATATATATATGTCATTTTTTATTGTATATATATATATATATATATATATATGTATATATATACATACACACACACACACACACACACACACACACACACATATATACAACCCCAATTGCAATGAAGTTGGGACGTTGTGTTAAATAAAAACTGAATACAATGATTTGCAAATCATGTTCAACCTATATTTAATTGAATACACTACATAGAGAAGATATTTAATGTTCAAACTGTTAAACTTTATAATTTTTAACAAATAATCATTAACTTTGAAATTTATGGCTGCAACACGTTCCAAAAAAGCTGAGACAGGGTCTTGTTTACCACTGTGTTACATCACCTTTTCTTTTACAACATTCAATAAACATTTGGGAACTGAGGACACTAATTGTTGAAGCTTTGCAGGTGGAATTCTTTCCCATTCTTGCTTGATGTACAGCTAAAGCTGTTCAACAGTCCGGGGTCTCCGTTGTTGTATTTTACGCTTGATAATGCGTCACACATTTTGAATGGGAGACAAGTCTGGACTGCAGGCACCCCAGTCGAGAACCCGGACTCTTTTACTACGAAGCCACGCTGTTGTAACACGTGCAGAATGTGGTTTGGCATTGTCTTGCTGAAATGAGCAGGGGTGTCCATGAAAAAGACATTGCTTGGTTGGAAGCATACGTTTCTCCAAAACGTGATTTACCTGTATGTACCGTTCAGCATTAATGGTGCCTTCAAAGATGTGTAAGTTACCCAAGCCATTGGCACTAACACAGCCCCATAGATGCTGACTTTTGAACTTTGTGTCCATAACAGTCCGGATTGTTCTTTTCCATTGGTTTTCTGAAGTGTTCCTGAGCCCATGTGGTGGATATGCTTTACACATTGATGTCGGTTTTTGATGCAGTGCTGTCTGAGGGATCGAAGGTCACGGGCATTCAATGTTGGTTTCCGGCCTTGCCGCTTACATGTAGTGATTTCTCCAGATTCTCTGAACCTTTTCATATTATGGACCATAGATGATGACATCTCTAAATTCCTTGCAATTGTACGTTGAGGAACATTGTCCCTAAACTGTTTGACTATTTTCTCACGCACTTGTTCAAAAAGAGGTGAACCTCGCCCCATCTTTGCTTGTGAATGACTGAGCAATTCAGGGAAGCTCCTTTTATACCCAATCATGGCACCACCTGTTCCCAATTACCCTGTTCACCTGCGGGATGTTCCAAACAGGTGTTTGATGAGCATTCCTCAACTTTCTCAGTATTTTTTGCCACCTGTCCCAGCTTTTTTTGAACGTGTTGCAGCCATAAAATTCTAAGTTAATGATTATTTGCTAGAAACAATAAAGTTTATCAGTTTGAACATTACATATCTTGTCTTTCTAGTGTGTTCAATTAAATATAGGTTTAAAATGATTTGCAAATCACTGTATTCTGTATTTATTTATGTTTAACACAATGTCCCAACTTCATTGGAATTGGGGTTGTATAAAAGTGTCAATTTCATATATATATATATATATATATATATATATATATATATATGTACACACACACACACACACACACACAACCCCAATTCCAATGAAGTTGGGAATTTGTGTTAAACAAATAAAAACAGAACACAATGATTTGCAAATCATGTTCAACCATGAGAAAATAGTCGAACAGTTTAAGGACAATGTTCCTCAACGTACAATTGCAAGGAATTTATGGATTTAATCATCTATGGTCTATAATATCATGAAAAGGTTCGGAGAATCTGGAGAATCACTGCATGTAAGCGGCAAGGCCGAAAACCAACATTGAATGCCCGTGACCTTCGATCCCTCAGGCGGCACTGCATCAAAAACTGACATCAATGTGTAAAGGATATCACCATGTGGGCTCAGGAACACTTCAGAAAACCAATGTCAGTAAATAGAGTTTGGCGCAACATCCGTATGTGCAACTTGAAACTCTACTATGCAAAGCAAAAGTCATTTATCAACAACACCTGGAAACGCCGCCGGCTTCTCTGGGCCCGAGCTCATCTAAGATGGACTGATGCAAAGTGTAAAAGTGTTCTGTGGTCCAACGAGTCCACATTTCAAATTGTTTTTGGAAATCTGTGACGGTATGGGGCTGTGTTAGTGCCAATGGCATGGGTAACTTACACATCTGTGAAGGCACCATTAATGCTGAAAGGTACATGCTGCCATCCAAGCAACGTCTTTTTCATGGACACCCCTGCTTATTTCAGCAAGACAATGCCAAACCACATTCTGCACGTTACAACAGCGTGGCTTCGTAGTAAAAGAGTGCGGGTACTAGACTGGCCTGCCTGCAGTCCAGAACTCTCTCCCATTGAAAATGTGTGGCGCATTATGAAGCGTAAAATACGATAACGGAGACCCCGGACTGTTGAACAGCTGAAGCTGTACATCAAGCAAGAATGGGAAAGAATTCCACCTACAAAGCTTCAACAATTAGTGTCCTCAGTTCCCAAACATTTATTGAATGTTGTTAAAAGAAAATGTGATGTAACACAGTGGTAAACATGACCCTGTCCCAGCTTTTTTGGAACGTGTTGCAGCCATAAAATTCTAAGTTAATGATTATTTGCTAAAAAGAATAAAGTTTATCACTTTGAACATTAAATATCTTGTCTTTGTAGTGTATTCAATTAAATATAGGTTGAACATGATTTGCAAATCATTGTATTGTTTTTATTTATGTTTAACACGTCCCAACTTCATTGGAATTGGGGTTGTGTATATATATATATAAATATATAAATATAAATATATATATATATAAATATAAATAAATATAAATATATATATATATAAATACATTATATAAATATATATATATATATAAATATATATATATATATACACGCATATATATATATATATATATATATATATATACACGCACATATATATATATATATATACACGCATATATATATATATATACACGCATATATATATATATATATATATATATATACACGCATATATATATATATATACACACACACATACATACATATATACACACACACACACACACACACACAGATACCCATACACATGCACATATATGCATATATATACATATATATACACACACATAATTTGATGACTATAGCTTACAGTAAACAAAAACCCAAAATTCATCGTCTCTAGAAACTAGAATATAAAGTAACAAACCAAGAAACAATGACAATGTTTTTTAATGTGGAAATTAGACAATAATTTGCCCTCTGAAAAGTGTTTCATCAATATATAATGTATGAGTACTGAAATAAATTGACTTTTCAACCATATTCTAATTGATTGAGATGTACCTGTATTGAGGAAACAGAAAAATATTTGCATAATAATTTGACAGTGTTGATGTTAGTGGAACACACTTTGGCAGCTTGACAGCTGATTACCTTTCTTTGAAATGAAATGTTCTCCGTCATACACCAAACATTATGCTGTTTATCTGTTTATTGTGTTTTGAATAGCTGAGAAGCTTTGTTTATTTGTTGTGCATTTATTAACCACGCAATGGATAAAATAGTTTACTGACGCGACCCCCTGTCTGAACATGTAAAGAACAGAAGCAATGATTTGTGAAACCTGGTTTTGTTTGTTTCCATATTAAGGACGA